>NW_018164898.1:231707-243275 GCF_001263595.1 Phalaenopsis equestris
CGACTTTAACCTCATATCTGACTAATAATATTTTCAAATAATTTAAATTGACTACCAGGCTCAAAGATTTATAATTAATTAAAAAAATTCAACAAAAAATATAATAATTTATATTGAAATAATGTTCTAATATAAATAATAATATTTAATTATTGCCCCTACCCTTAATATCCTCCGATTGTGTGATTAAGATTGTCAAAATGGTTCTTTGTTCGTGAACAGTTCGTATTCAACTCAGTAAACAAATGAGCTGTGCACGAACATTTTTCTTTGTTCGAAATATAAACGAGCTGAGCACAAACAGTGATATTTGTTAACGAGCTGAACACAAGCTGAGTCTGGGATTGCTTGTGTTTGGCTTGTTTATGCCCATAATTAGATTTTTTGTATCCTAATCAATATAGCTACTAAATTGTTCTACTTTTTAATTAAAATATTACAACAACAGTGGCGCTTATGCCTCAGCGAGATTGAGGCAAGACTAGGCAAACCTTTATGTAATTTGTAAGAGGCACATGACTAAAAAGTTAGGCTTTATATGTGATTTTAAAGCTTTAATTTATAAATTAAAAAAATGGTCCTTTACTATTTTTTTACACCTAAGATTGGATCAAACATTACTGAGAACTCAATGCACCTTCTAGACTCTTTGCCGCGCACTGCAATTGGTATTAACTTTGTTTGCAATCACAGTTGCATGCCACCTCCATCGCTTCCCCTACTATTCTTTCTAAGAAACCATCTTTCTATTTTTTTTTCTTTTTTATACATATTTATCGCCACATTAGTGAAAAAAAAGTTAAAGAGACTGTTAAGATAACTAAGGGTGGAAAATCAGCAGGCTTGATTATATTTCAATTGAAATGTCAAAATATTTAGGAGATTTTGGAGTGATACCAGAGTTAATGCAAAGTATATGAGAAAAAGGAATATTATCACGGAGTTCAACATCTCACAATGACGACTCAAAATAAGAATAAAAACAATACAGAACACATAAACAACCTCTAGGGGAGTGTAGCAGGTCTGGATTAGATTGAGGGAGGTGCGGCAGTGTTGGAGTGAACATGAAGCAGTGATAGCCTACTGGAAGTGGGCTAGAAGCAGAGTTAATGCAAAGTATATGAGAAAAAGGAATATTATCACGGAGTTCAACATCTCACAATGATGACTCAAAATAAGAATAAAAACAATACAAAACACATAAACAACCTCTAGGGGAGTGTAGCAGGTCTGGATCAGATTGAGGGAGGTGCGGCAGTGCTGGAGTGAACATGAAGCAGTGACAGTCTGCTGGAAGTGGGCTGGAAACAGGTGGATGTGGTGTTGGATGGAGTGGAGGGGCTGATGGTCTGTCTGGCAAGTGTAGGAAGTTGTGCTTCCTATACGAGGGACGTCGGAGGAAGAGCCGCCTGCTGGAGGAGCACTAGAGGAAGGGCGGCATGTCAGAAGATTTTGGAGAACGGAGCGGCTTGCAACAAGATTCCAGAGGAAGGAATGGTATGTTGGATGAGGCCGGAGGAAATTGGGGCATGTAGGGAGGTGTTGGAGGGCGGGGACAACGAATAGGAAGCTGCCAGAGGAAAGAGCGGTCTGTTGGGTGGTGCTAGAGGACGAAGACAACAAACAGGAGGACTACGGTGGATTGGAAGGCAGCAGGAAGATATTAAATGAGTAGAGATCATCACCTTCTCAGACGAGTTACAACCGAAACACTTTTTCGTCGTCGTATGCAATCTTCAGAAGGAAAAAACCTGAAGACAGAGAGCTAGAATCAACAACAATAAAAAACTGCATTCTAAACAAACACAACATACATGTAATAAACAAAATAGAAAAAAATTCCACAATGTAAAGAATCAAATAGGAAACAGGGGGGAAGGTGTGGGAGCGACAAATCCCGCCCCAAAGGAGTGGGAGGGCCGGTCTCGCCTTCTATTGGACCGTGACTCTCTCTGCTTAACCACTCCACATTAGGGAGTTCCGTGGCTTACTAAACACTTTAATATTGTTTTAAAAACTAAAAAGATGCATTGAGAAATAGTATTTTGGTTTCCATTTTTAAGAATAAAAGGGATGCACAAGAGTGTGCAAATTATTAAGATAAGTTAATGAGTCATACATTAAATTATGGGAGAGTAATTGAACATAGGTTGATGTGATATAAAGATTTTTCATAATTAGTTTGGAGTTATGTCGGGCAATCTACAATTGAAACCATCCATTTATTGAGAGATTTAATGGAGAACTACAGAGAGATTAAGAAGATTTGCATATGATTTTTATTGATTTTAAAAAATCTTAAGATAAAATTGTAATAGAAGTACTTTGGAGAGGTCTATAAGGAATGGTGTTGATATGATTTATATTCAAATCCTCAGAGATGTGTATGCTAGAGTTAGTTGTGTTTGAATAAGAGGAGGATTGACTATTTTTTTAGATGGATTACATTAGGGATCGACTTTAACCTCATATCTTTTTTCTATGGTTATGGGTGCTCTTGCAGGACATTTATTGCTTTTCACATAGGAGGATTTACCTTGGTATATGCTTTTCATTGATGCTATCACTCTTGTGGATAAGTCTAGAGAAAGTATTCAGGAAAAACTTGAATTATAGATGTCTACATTGGAGTCTATTGGCCTTCATTTGAGTAGATCTAAAACTAAATACATGGAATGCAATTTTAGTAGTAGTAGGTCTAGTGACAGAGTTGTAACTATTGGGTGATCAAATCATTAAAATTTGAGATCATTTTAATTATCTCGGGTCTATTGTTCAAAGTGATGGTGATATAAATGGAGTTGTCATTAGTAGAATTCAAGTTGAAGTGAAGGAATGCATCGGGCCTATTATGTGATAGAAAAGTACCGCTTAGAATTAAATAAAGATTTTATAAGATGGTGGCGAGACTTGCAATTGTTTATGGCGCAGAATGTTGGCCTTGAAAAGAGATGCATAACACTAAGTTAACTCTTGCTGAGATGAGAATGCTTAGGTGGACGAATGACTTGACACTTTGAGACAAAATGCGAAACAAATGTGATCTGTGAATGAGTAGGTGCTGCTCCAGTGGAAAACAAGATTAGAGAGAGTCATCTTAAATGGTTTGGTCACATTACATGTCAACCATCTTATGCTTTGGCTAGGAGAGTAGATTTTTTCTATTCGATTTATGTTAAGAAAGGCAGAGTAGTCCTAGAAACACTTGGGCATATTGTGTAAAAATGATCTTAATTCATTAGAATTAAATGAAAATGACACTCAATTGGACACGATCGAGAGAAAAGTTTTACTTAGTTGACCCCATTTAGTGGGATAAAGGCTTGTTGTTGTTATTGTTGTTGTGGTGGTGTTGTCTCTCTATCTTTATGGCTAATGTTTGGAAATTTTGGAAAGTCCAATAAGGCTGCAATTGTACCACGTTGCCATTAAAGTGTTTCAATTTCTCCAAATATTGGGTTTTAGTATTCTTCTCAGGCTCTACTAGTTTGCATTTAAACACAAGATGCTTGAATTCAACGGTGTATTCCTCCTGAAAGATCTGTCTGTTGGAAGTGATGAAGACTCGAGAATATATTCTGCTTGAAATTGTTGAAAGATCTCGAAAATAATTATGATTATATTTTATATTTGTTATAACTTTATATTTAAATGAATTTTCTATTTATTTTTTTCCTTAATTCGAGAGATTATTTGCCTCTTATATTTGTTATTATTCATTTAATTTTCTACTGTATTCTGTCTTTATTGTTTTCCTTACCAGTGAGTCATGTAATAGGTATTAATACCCCTTTTTGCATCGATTAAATTTAAGCCCTCTTATACTTTTTCCACTGATTTCATAGTATCAGAGCAGGAATAATTAAATTCCAAAAAACCCTAGCCTGCCGAAGCTTTCTGTTTCATCTGCCGAGCTTTCTGTTTTGCCACTGCTTGCCGAGGAGTAAGGGAAAATGGTAACAAAGCTATCAGAGCTTCCATCGAAGCCAAACTTTTCCTATTCTAGATTCTAGCCAGTTTCATTCTTTTTTCCGTGGCCTTGCAGAGTCAAAGTAAGAGTCTAAGGTAAGCGGTTGGCATAGCGAACTTCCTCACCTTCATGAGCTTGTCGTTTCACCGCTGTTGCCCAAAAATTCGCGAATTGCGGAACAGTGGAGACGGCCAAAAAAAAAAATTTCAGGCAGCCGCTGGAACGTCTACTTGCACAGCCTTCTTCCTGCACAGTCATTTTCTGTGCAGCCGCTTCCTACGTAACCTATGGCCGCTACCTGCGAAGCTTCTTCCTGAGCAGCCCTTGGGACTTCTTCCACCTCCTGCAAAGCCGAACCATCCCTTCTATCATGCTGAAAATACAAATGATTTTGCTATCTCTATCCAGTCTTCCACCCTGTTATCTGCGTTCGCACCACGCTCCTCTAGAACCACCAAAAATCATCCAACCCAGGTCACCACAATTCTTCTCAATGGTGATAATTTTTTACGCTGGTCACAATCGGTGAGGATGTATATTAGAGGAAGATGGAATATAGGTTACCTAACATGGGAAGTCCTTGAGCCAGTCACTATAGATCCATCCCATGCAACCTGGGATGCAAAAGATTCCATGATAATGACATGGTTGGTGAACTCTATGGAAGAAGAGATAGGCGCAAACTATATGTGTTACTCTATTGCCAAAGAACTCTAGGAGAATGTGACACAAATGTATTCAGATTTGGGTAACCAATCTCAGGCTTATGAACTTTCCTTGAAACTTGGTGATGTTCGTCAAGGTAATGATTCTGTCACAAAATACTTTAATTCTTTGAAGAGAATATGACATGACCTTGACCTATTTAATGATCAAAAGTGGAAGTGTCCCGATGATGCTAATAGGTATAAAATTATTGTTGATGCGAATAGAAATTTTAAATTTCTTGTTGGACTTAAACGAGGTTAGGGGCAAAAACTATTGGGAGAAATCTCATGCCTTCAATCCATGAGGCTTTTTCAGAAGTCCGCCGCGAAGAAACTCGAAGAGCAGTGATGCTCAACAAGAAATCCACTCCTACCATCATACCTGAGACCTCGACATTCAATTCTGAGGTTCATATCAGCAAGCAGACTGTTCCATATTCACTGAAAAATGAGAAAAAATCACAGGTGTGGTGTGATCATTGCAAAAGTCCACGACTCACTAAAGAATGATGTCGGTACCTCCACGGTAAACCTGCAGATTGGAAGTCAAGAAACAAGCGCAAGCCACCTACTGCAAATGCTGCTACCAAACAAAGCAGTCCATTTAGTAAAGAGAAAATCGATTAACTGCTGAATCTGCTAAACCCCAGTTTGGCTATTCATACTCCAAATTATTCGATGGTACATGCAGGTAGAAACATAAACCCTTGGATTATTGATTCAGGAGATTCTGATCATATAACAAATTTACACAATTTATTTCATTCATACATTTCATATTCTGGCCATGAAAAGGTTCGTATTGCTGACGGTAGTTTCTCTTCCATTGTTGAAAAAGGAAACATTTACCTGTCCAATAGTATAGGTCTTAAATCTGTACTTCATGTTCCAAAACTCAAATTCAAACTTCTATCCGTCAGCAAACTTTCAGAGGATTCTAACTGCCGTGTAATTTTCTGTGAATCTTCTTGTGTTTTTCAGGACCAAAAGTCGGGGATGATGATTGAGAGAGCTGAAAAGATAGGAAGATTTTACTACTTTGAGGAGACTATTCCTAGTAAAGAAGGGTTCAAGCTTACATCAGTATGAGTTCGATCCTTGCATTAAAAAAATAATGGAATCACATCTTTGACTAGGTCATCCAAGTTTTTCTTATTTAAGACACTTATTTCCGATTTTTTTTAAATGTGTTTATTGTGTTTTATTTCAATATGAAACATGTTATTTGACAAAAAGTCATCGCATAGATTTTGCTCCAAAATCATACTATCATTCAAAACCTTTTTCCATGATCCATAGTGATGTGTGGGGACCTTCAAAAGTCAAAATATTATCTGGAAAAAGTGAATTTGTGACTTTTATTGACGATCACACTAGAATATGTTGAGTTTATCTTATAAGCAAAAAATTAGAAGTTGAAAAACTTTTTAAAAATTTTGATAACATGATTGAAACTCAACAAGAAATCCACTCCTACCAGCATACCTGAGACCTCGACATTTCATTCTGAGGTTCATATCAGCAAGCAGATTGTTCCATATTCACTGAAAAATGAGAAGAAATCACGGGTGTGGTGTGATCATTGCAACAGGCCACGACACACTAAAGAATCATGTTGGTACCTCCACGATAAATCTGCAGATTGGAAGCCAAGAAACAAGCGCAAGCCACCTACTGCAAATGATGCTACCAAACAAAGCAACCCATTTAGCAAAGAGCAAATCGATCAACTCCTGAATCTGTTAAACCCCAGTTTGGATACTCATACTCCAAATTATTCGATGGTACATGCAGGTAGAAACCTAAACCCTTGGATTATTGATTCGAGAGATTTTGATCATATAACAAATTTACACAATTTATTTCATTCATACATCCCATATTCTGGCCATAAAAATGTTCGTATTGTTGATGGTAGTTTCTCTTCCATTTCTGGAAAAGGAAACATTTACATGTCCAATAGTATAAGTCTTAAATCTGTACTCCATGTTCCAATACTCAAATTCAACCTTTTATCCGTCAGCAAACTTTCAAAGGATTCTAACTGCCCTGTAATTTTCTGTGAATCTTCTTGTGTTTTTCAGGACCAGAAGTCAGGGATGGTGATTGGGAGAGCTAAAAAGATAGGAGGATTTTACTACTTTGAGGAGATTATTTCTAATAAAAAAAGTGTTCAAGCTTACAGCAGTATGAGTTCGACCCCTGCATTAGAAAAAATAATGGAATCACATCTTAGACTAGGTCATCCAAGTTTTTCTTATTTAAGACACTTATTTCTGAATTTTAATTGTGTTAATTGTGCTTTACTTCAATATGAAACATGTTATTTGACAAAAAGTCATCGCATAGATTTTGCTCCAAAATCATACTATCATACAAAACTTTTTTCATGATCCATAGTGATGTGTGGGGACCTTCAAAAGTCAAAACATTTTCTAGAAAAAGGGGATTTGTAACTTTTGTTGACGATCACACTAGAATATATTGGGTTTATCTTATAAGCAAAAAATCAGAAGTTGAAAAACTTTTTAAAAATTTTGACAACATGATTGAAACTTAATTTGAAACTAGAATATGCATCCTTAGATTTGACAATGAAACTGAATATTTTAATAAATGTTTTGGGGACTTCTTAATAAACGAATGTATAATTCATCAATCTACTTGTCGTGGCACCGACACCCCACAACAAAATGGAATTTCTGAAAGAAAAAATAGACATTTACTTGAGGTTGCTCGGGCTATTATGTTTTCAATGAAAGTTCATAAATATTTATGGGGGGATGTTATTTTAACAGCATCATATTTAATAAACCAAATGCCAACTCGAGTTTTACAATATACAACTCCTCTAAACAAACTGAAAAACAGTATTTCATTTCTACGAATGTCTTCAAATATTCCTTCAAAAATATTTGGATGCACATATTTCATTCATAATCTGAATAAATTCCGATCAAAATTAGATCCAAAATCTGAAAAATGTATTTTTCTTGGATATGCTTCAAACAAAAAAGGTTGCAAATGTTTTAATCCTGTCACCAAAAAAACTTACACCTATATGGAGGTGATCTTCATGGAAAAAATTATCTTCTTTCACAAAAACTCACTTCAGGGGGAATATAAGACAGATAGAGAAGATGATTTTTAGCAAGTCTCTAATCCATTATCAAGAATTGTTCAAACACCAGGTACACATGAAGTTCATGAAAACAAAGAAACGGAAATAGTTGTTGAAGGTAAAAAAATCAGGGGAATTCTAGTCAAAAGACACCTGAAATTATTTTGTCTAATATAGGAGGAGAAATACCACATAACGCAACAACAAAGCCTCTGGTTTATTCCAGGAAGATGCTCCATAAAAGGAAAAATGTTCAAATTGAATCTTTAGCTCCCTTCCAATCTGAAGAACCGAATGATGGTTCTCAAGAACACAGGCAATTTTCAATCTTGATTTTACTCTTTCGCCAACAGAAACTCAAGATTTAGAGTTTATGAATCTGGATCTTCCTATAGCCTTTAGAAAAGGAACATATTCTTTTACTACCAAATATCTCATTTTGAAATACCTATCCTACAAAAAAATCTCACATAAACATCATGTTTTTTTGTCAAAAGTTTCTAATCTGTCTGAACTCAGAACAATAGAAGACACTCTTAGTAATCCAAATTGGAGAATAGCAGTAAATGAAGAGATGGATGCTCTTTTGAAAAATGGAACATGGGAAATTGTCACTCTACCAAGAGACAAGTCTACTGTTGGGTGTAAATGAGTATTCACTACTAAAGTCAAAGCTGATGGGAGTGTCGAAAGATATAAAGTGAGATTAGTAGCAAAAAAAATCACTCAAACTCACGGAATTAACTATCAGGAGAAATTTGCTCCGGTGGCCAAGATCAAGTATATTCGTGTTCTACTGTCCATAGCAGCAAATTGTAACTGGCCCCTCCATCAGCTCGGCGTTAAAAACACGTTTCTAAACGATGATTAGAGAAGGTATTCATGGATCTTCCGCCAGGATTTCAGAAGAAATTTGGAGAAGACAAAGTGTGCAGATTGAAGAAATCTTTGTATGGGCTCAAGCAATCTCCTTGCGCCTGGTTTGAGAGGTTTGGAATGGTGACTACAAAGTATGGATACACTCAGAGTCAAGCTGATCATACTATGTTAAACAAACATTTAGAAACTGGTAAACTCAATATACTCATCGTCTATGTCGATGATATAATCCTTACAGGAGATGATATTAGGGAAATTGAGACATTGAAAGAAAAATTGGCCTCAGAATTCGAGATTAAAAATCTAGGAGATGTAAAGTATTTTCTCGGTATTGAGTTTGCCAAATCTACGGAGGGGATCTTTTTTAATCAACAAAAGTATGTACTCGACTTACTCAGTGAAACCGGAATGTTTGGGTGCAAAACAGCTAAAACCCTGATTGAACCAAATAAGATGTTACAAGTGACAAATAAAATAGATGGTGTTAATAAAGAATAATATCAGAGACTGGTGGGAAGACTAATCTACTTGTCACACATTCATCCTGATATAGTCTTTGTTGTTGGCATGGTAAGTCAGTTTATGCATTCTCCAAATACTCATCACTTGGAGGCAACATCGGATCCTTAGGTATCTGAAATGAACGCCCGGAAGAGGGCTACTGTTCAACAAAAATGACCACTTACAAGTAGAAGCATTTATAGATGCAGATTGGGCTGGGAGTGTTACAGATAGAAGGTCAACCTCAGGGTATTGCACTTTTCTAGGAGGAAACTTAGTAACCTGGAGGAGCAAGAAGCAAAGTGTCGTGGCAAGAAGCAACGCTGAAGCTGAATTTAGATCTGTGGCTCATAGGATATGTGAAATTCTATGGATTAGAAGAATTCTCATGGTGTTAAAAATTCATATTTCAACACCAATAAAGATGTACTGTGATAATAAGTCTGTCACCGCCATCGCCCACAATCTTGTCCTCCATGATAGAATAAAAAACGTAGAGATAGACAAGCGCCTTATCAAAGAAAAAATTGGCATAGGAGATATCTGCATGTGTATGTTCCTTCCAACGACTAAGCAGCGGATGTTCTGAAAATGGGTCTTAACAAAAAACAGTTCTACGGTTTAGTGTGCAAGCTGGCTCTGAAAGATATTTTCATGCCAACTTGAGGGAGAGTGAACTTGAGGGAATTTTCATGCCAACTTGAGGGAGAGTGTTGAAAGATCTCGAAAATAATTATGATTATATTTCATATTTGTTATACTTCTATATTTAGAGGGATATAAATTGTATGAGGGATCTTAGTATTCTCTATTTATTTTTTTCCTTAATTGAAGAGATTATTTGTCTCTTATATTTGTTATTATTTCTTTCATTGTCTATTGTATTCTGTTTTTATTGTTTTCCTTACCAGTGAGTCATGTTATACCCCTTTTTGCATCAATAAAATTAAGCCCTCTTATATTTTTTCCATTTATTTTAGAAATGTATTGGTGGGTACTTATGTTGTCTCTCTCTTTTCATCTTGGATCATGTTGCGATTTTGTATTTTCTCTCACTAGTGCAGGCGTTTTAAGTTTGGTGTGTTGTCGTTCCTATGATGCATGTTATATTCTTTTGAGCAGATTGTAGCAGTGCGATATAGGTACACATAATGATGGCCACGAAAAAATACTTTCACATTTGGCAAGGATAGGAAATATATTGCATTTCTGTCATTAAAGGGGTTAGTAGTGAATAGCACTTGGAAAAATAGTGGCGTCATCTTGCCTCATGCCACATTCCTAAGGGTTGGGAGAGGCGCTAGTGGGTTTTGCTGTAGTGATGCTAGAAGATGGTGATACAAAGAGCCAATGCTTGAGGCTGTGTGACCCTTGCCAGCAGAGTTTCAAGACATTCTGGCGAACAACATGCCACCCAAATTACCGCCCTTGCAAGAGATTTAGCACGTTAGAAACCGTTTTCCTAGATTAGTGCTTTCCAATTGATCAACCTATCAAATGCGACCAGCAGAGTATGAGGAGCTACAGAAGCATGTTGGCGATTTAATGGCTCTAAAACTAGTTCGCGAAGGCTCTTGTCTGTGTGTTGACGTTGCTTTGATTGTGCCCAAATGGATGAATCATATTGTATGTGTATAAATAGCAAGGCTACGAATAAAATGATAATCAAGTAGATATTCCTTATTCCTAGATTTGATGATCTGCTTGATCAGCTACATGGGGCCAATGTTTTGTTTTTCAAGATGAGACCAAGGGATGAGTGAGAAATGTTTTAAAATACGAGATGGATTGTATGTGTGAATAGTCATACCCTTTGGACTAATAAACCAGATTTTTTAAGCCTTCATTGCAAAATTTGTGGTTATATACTTTGATGGCATATTGGTGTACATCAGTTCAGAGGAAGACCACTTGGATCATTTGTGACAAATTTTATTATGTTCATCTGACATAGCAACTATATGGCCATTGAAAGAAGTATATCTTTTTAACACAACAGCTCATGGAACATCTCCTCAAACCCCAGGATACTGACGCTGGGCTTTGGAGGCGAGACGCGAGGTTTGGAGACCGATTGAACCGACGGGCAGGATGGCCGACTAAACCAGCCAGGATAGCGCCCAATCCAGCCCCCTACTGGACTAGCCAATCTACTTACAAACGAGAGATACCTCGTTCAAAGGAGGTTATATGCTTTGATGACATATCGGTGTACATCAGTTCAGAGGAGGACCACTTGTATCATTTGTGACAATTTTTTTTATGTTCTTCTGACTATGGCCATTGAAAGAAGTATAACTTCTTTACACAACAGCTCATGGAACATCTCCTCCAACCTCAGGATATTGATGTGGGGTTTTGGAGGCGAGACACGGATGGCCGACTAA
>NW_018164899.1:0-405 GCF_001263595.1 Phalaenopsis equestris
GCCTTCCATTGTACTGAAGGTTTCATAATGGTAGTTATAGGATCCTGGGACTTCATAAAAGGAGTTAATGCGGGCGACACTAAACTCAACAGAAAATTCCCGCACTTGAACGATTTTGTCCTCAGAATAGAACACATTGGCATAAAATTCCCTTACAATATTCGCAACAGCCTTATTAGTGGTGCAACAGAAGTTTTTTCATCTCCGTTCGGTAATAACTAGTTCAATTTCTCCTCCCGGACTCTCAAAAACTCGATCTTGTATACATTTCTTCCCTTCAAATACTGAAGTATACCTCGATTGAGCCTTCGCATTGACGAAGCGATACTCATCAAACTCAAGTCGCCTCTTTTATCGTAGAGCCATTTCAATCTAATCAAAATTATAGAAAAATTCTAAAATATA
>NW_018164899.1:672-1354 GCF_001263595.1 Phalaenopsis equestris
CATCTAGTATAATTCTGTGCATACAGATCAAATGATTGATTCCCTTAATATATCAGCTAAGGTCCAACTAAAAGCCGTCTTATATCTTTTTAATGCATCCAAAAGTCTTTGCTCTTGCAAATCATTTAATTCTAAAGATATAATAATAGCTAGTGTAGATGAGTCTCCCAGGAACACATACTTCAAGTGGTTAGGTAATATTTTCAACTCAAGTTCAGGTGGTTTTATAATTGACTGAACTATATTCTTATTAGCATATTCTGTAATATCCAACATCTCAAATCTTCTCTGAACATAATCTAATTCTTCATTTTCTATTTCATCCAAAATAACTTTATTTCCATCTTCAAATTATTCTTTCTCTTCAAAATGTTCTTTAAAATGCTCATTCACTAGATGTTCACTAATTTCCATGCGAAAACATTTATCTAGATGTTCACTAATTTCATAATCGTCTACTTCCATCCTAAAACATTCATTATCTTTTTTTATTGCACGATATTTCATAAATTTCATAATGTTAAAAGTCACTTCTTGATTATTAACTCTCATCGTTAATTCTCCTTTTTGAACATCTATCATAGCTTTTCCAGTAGCTAAAAATGGTCTCCCTAAAATGATAGTTATTTCTTTATCTTCCTCCATATCTAAAATAATGAAATCCACATGAAAGATAAATTTA
>NW_018164899.1:5531-12576 GCF_001263595.1 Phalaenopsis equestris
TATATATATATATATATATATGCATATGCAAATGTGGTGAAGAAACTTATACACATCTCTTTTTTTATTGTTCTTTCTCCCAAGCTGTCTGAATAATGATTAAGAGACATTATCATGTAAATTGGCCGCATATATTCATTATGGAAGATTTTTTGGCTACTTGGAAATATTCACATAATCATGATAAAAAGCTTGCTTACTTTCCTTTAGTTGTTTTATGATTTATATGGTCTGCTAGAAACACCCACAAACATGCAAACTCTCCACCCAATCCTTCCCTCACTGTGTCTCATATACTATCACACTATTTTAAAGCTTCCTGTAATTTATGTACTGCACTACCTGTTTCTGTTATGGACAACCCCCTACCCATGGTTGGATTAAGGTCAATATTGATGGGAGTTGGACTCCAAATGCAGTTGGTTTGGGAGGTGTTTTTAGAAATTATATAGGTAAGTTGCTTTGCTTCTTTGCTTCACCAATTTATGCTCAAAGCCCTATTAAAGCTGAATATTGGGTTGTTCTGTTTGCTATACAAATTGTGGTGATCTTTACATTTCCCAAGCTAATCATTGAAGAAGATTCTATGATTTTATATAATATGTTGACAAAGTTCACTAAACTCATGTGGAATTTAGTTTGTCACTTCAATCGAATTTGGCATCTTATCTCTTCTAATCAGCTCCAGGTTCAGAGTACTTTTATTCACAGGGAGGGCAATGTCCCGACTGATTGCTTGGCTAAGAGAGGCATTGTTGGGGTCTCTGTGGGTTTGCAACCCCACTCCCTTTAAAGAGACTTCTGCTTAGGGATAATCTAGATACATACCTCTTTTATCAGACTTTGATGCTTTGATGTTTCCTTCGTTGTCTGGTATCGTTTTTCAGGCTCCCTATACTGATTATTATGCTTGTCTGCTGGGATACACCCTTGGATATGAACTGTGTTTGTTGTTGTCATTTGGAGGATCTCTTTCAACTGTTTTTTGCTACAAGGATTTTATTTCCTGCTACATGGTGTTGTCTTTGTTCTTTACTGTTGCTGTGAGTTTTTAAAGATTGAGGCTTCTCTGTTTACAGGAATAAATGCCTGAAGCAGCTCTTGGCTTTAGATTTTCTGAACAATTTCTTTGGTTTTGAGTTTATACATTTTGGGTATACGACCTCCCGTAATTTGTTTTCATTGTGTGTGTGTGTGTGTGTGTGTGTGTGTGTGTGTGTGTGTGTGTGTGTGTGTGTGTGTGTGTGTGTGTGTGTGTGTGTTTGTTTGTGTGTGTGTGTGTGTGTGTATTGTTTTCATCATGTATAGGTCAGTTTTTGCATGAGTTTGTTTTGGACTGCCACCGATGTTTGAGGTTTTCACTTCTAAGGCTGTATACAAGGGTCGAGTGGTATCCCGACAAAATCTTGCTCCTAGGATGGTGATTTTTCTTTCTTCTACCCCTCCACATCCTTTCAACACAGCATTCAACCACCCCTTCCTTGTCGCAGCTGCCTACAATATCGCTTCTTTGTTGTTTACCTGCAAGTCCAGCTACTATCTCTTTTCCAACTTGCTTTCACTCCCAAAAACTCACTTCAACAACTCTCATATCTTATCCCATCACACGAGAACAACCGCTCATTGTTGTTCCTACCACCCCAGCAGCTACTGCTCCCTCTCCTTGCTATCACCAACCCCAAACGACCAAACCCTTTGTTGTCATTCCTACTTGCTTCTTGCTACTTGCTTGTTGTCCAGAACCTCATAAACATCCGCCTTGTTGTTCATGCTTGCCTACTACCACTTTCCACCACCTAACTATCTTCTAGACCTTCACCACTTACCTCCACCACCCCTTTGATCTAACCCTAGTAGGAGTTGGTGACGTGTTTGTTGCAATTTTATATATTTTTTGTGTAGTTGTAAGTTCCTATTTGATTTTTGAAATAATATTTGCTTCTCCTATTGATGTTTAGTTAACTCCAATATCACAAGGTCCGTACTTTTGAAAACTTCTGTGAGTTTCACAAGAAGCATCACTAGGTTTCACTCGATCTTTGAAGAAGTGGATCCGGTAGATACCTTCACAGTGATGACCCCTGGGTCTTTTACCATGAGTGTTATTGTATTTGTCGAAATTTTTCTTCAAACAAAGCATATGTAAGAGAGAAAGTGACAAGCAACTTAAGATAAAATTGATAACAAAAGTTGGCTGGGTAGAAATTCAACAAGAAAATATTTCTTCATTTATATGCCTCATATCTATTAGATCGATGAAATGTAATTTTTTTCTTATTATTTAAGACAAGAAACTTGTGTGCTATAAATTTCTATTTTAATTCAGAAGGAGCTAACCTCACATCATCAATAAGAACACTTTCATTCATATTTCTTATATAAATTCCATTATCTAATTGTTCTTTTAAAATCTAACACTATAAAATAAACTATATTTACATTTCATTTATATACTTGAAGAAAATCCCAGTCCACGACATATCCCTATTTTTTAATATTTTGTTTCTTCAATTTTGAAACTTCTCCAGGCTCATCTACTTTTACATCTTATGATTTTGACATCCTAATTTCTTATTTTATTACGCCTCCAGGGCTCCCTATTGGTGAAAAAAATATTGTGTTCGGAGTTCAGACATAATACTACATCTGGATAACGGATGCGATGCACCAGACATAGTGCAGGAGAAAAAAAAAAAATCTCCTTCGGTGTCTCCGTCCGAAATCTAAACACAATATTTTTTTGCTATTGGAGCTCTTTTTTATTTTCCTGAATTTGCTATAATTTGCTCTGTAGAGAACAATATTTTAAAGCCTTTAAACAATTACGTTTGCTAGAATTATGCTCATACTACATTTTAATTATAATATGTGAAATAAATTATAAAGTATTCACTAATTAAATTAGTTTGTTCTTAGTTTAGTCCTACTATTATACAAGTTAAAATTGAAATCATGAAAGAAAATAGAAAAAAAAAAGACGAAATTATGCGTCAGTTTTCAACCACCAAATTTTCCCAAGAAATATAGATGCCGAAGTTAAAATGTACTAATTATTTTTTTTTAATGGTCTGGTGGACAAAATAATAATTTTTGACTTATTGTTGGCATTTTAGAGGAAGAAGACAGAAGATGAGTTTATCTCTGCTTTCACTCTACTGCTCCTCAGCCTATATCGTCGTCTCTTTGGCCGCATCTGCGTCCAGTGCGAGAGTTGCTCGGCATCCCTTTCGTAACAAGAAGGCGAAGTACGTATCCTTGGTTCTAATGGAAGACCGCGAAGCCAAGCCTATCGATCTGGTGGGAGGATTCTTGGCGAAGAAGCCCTACAGTCCTCCCTCCTGGGCCTCCCATCTCAATCCCATTCCTTCCCACATATACTCTCTGGGACATGTGAGCCAATCTTTCATCCATTGTGTTTCTGCTGATGTTTTTCGTGATTTGGAGATTAGATTACAAGTTATTCATTCGGAGATTGATAATTCAGATAGCTAATCAAAATTTTATTTTTGCTATCTGGAGAGGTTACAAGCTAATCCCTCCAAAGTCAAAAAAGAGCTATCTCTGTACAAAGGGATGATGGATTATGATTAAGGTAGATTACTCGGACGTAATTAGATTATTAGGATGAGCTAAACTTTTAGACTATCTGTTAGAGTCAGATACTAAAAGCATATTTGGTTTTTCACATAATGTGAGCATACGGACTCTGAGCGTAAGGGTATGCCATTTACTTGTTAAACTAATGCAAAATAATCTGGGAGTGTCTTCTGAACTGTTATGGTGCTTCGATATCTGCATAGAAATTGTTGAAAACGCACAAAAAGAGCTGCCCAATATCTTCATAAGAATGCCTTAGCTAAATAAATAAAGGAAATATGTTTTAGATTATCAATTGCCGAGTAATTGCACACCTTAGCAGTATGTGTGCTATGATTTTCTTAATCATAGGGTGATTGTCTACCTGAGCAATATGTCCATACTCGTGCTGTCTCTTTTCATTACAATTATGCATTTTTTTTATTCATTAATTTTAGAATTAATAATTTGTTGTTCAGCACCTAGTTTGAAGCAAGGAATAAAATTCAAGATTTTTTGTCTTATTTTCTCCTATTTTTAGAAGTATTAGAGTTGAACATGGTTTTGAAAGTTTTTACAATGTAAGCCTAGAAATCCATCTCAAAACTCTAAACCACAAATAACATAAAACTAAAATATTGAAACTTGACATCTCCAACTATCGTGATTTTGTCCAATCGATGCCAACCCCGCTATAACTTGACTAGGTCCTTGCTATTAAACTTATCCCATCCTCCATTTGATGTTCCTCCCTAGAAACTCTGATTTGAACCATGCATTGTCATTATAGTTCAGATTCAATCAAATTAAACTTTGATACGTGTTCTTGGTTCCATATTGGCTATTTTTGCGCCACAAAGTTTTATCAACTAGATCCGTCAATTGCACACCCAAATCTATCCTCCTATCCCCTAGTAAGTATTTAATAACCCCCTCAACTGTGGATTCAAAAACATTGGAAAACTCACTTGCACCCACCTTCATTGTCCTGAGTTGGCACCAATAGCCTTTTCTCATTGCCGATTGGTTCATTATTTTGACTTCTTGAAAGATAGAAAAATAAGAAAGAGAAAAAAAGAGTGAAAACATTTAATACTCTGAAATCAAACATATTCCTATTCTTGCTTACGTTGAGAGTCTATTTCAATCAGATATTCTACTTATAGAAATAAGTTATAATATACTGCCTCAATTATCGAAGATAATATTGCTAAATGAGAAAAAAAAAATTTCTTTATCATGGCCTAAATTGCTCCACCTATTGTGTTAAGACGTGGGATGTGAAAAACGGTACGTGAAAAATCAAAAGTTGAAGTGCTTGTTCTTATTGTCTATGTCTTGACATTATGAAGCTAGATCATCATGATAAAGTGGTCATGAAGAATTCCGATGATGTTATACCATAATATTAGTCCATTGAGTGAACTCGAGTGCCCATAGTTTTTTGTTGGTTAGATAAAATTTACATCGTGAGCCACTCCGAAGTTTGTAAAAGTGCTGCTCCTTAGTCCTTCTTGAAGCCACATGATCTACCCCGTTGAATGGAAATTGAGATATTTGAAGCTTCCTCTATGTTTTTTGTCATCTAATCATAAGTTCTAAGATTGGTTTGAAAGCCACCAATTCAAAGAATTCCAACAGTTCAAAGAAATATACATACAAATGCACTGACTCTAATCAAATGACTCAAAAGTTGTTGCTTTTAACATATTGAATATCTAGATTGGTGGGACCCAACATGACTTAAAATTCCATGTGGTTTTCTATTGCTATAGAAGTTCAAATAAAGGAAGAAATGCCTTTAATACATACTGACACGAGCATTTGTCATCAAGGCAAATATTGGAGTTAAAATTTTCATCACTTCTACACTTGTTTTAAATGGTCGATGTATAATTGATTTAAGTCTAATTAATCATATGACATTTATTGTTTGACAAGTTTTAAACCTTAACCCATTTTTCTAAAATTTTGACTCCACGATCAATGGTGATTTTTGTGTAATTAGTCTTAGTTTTTGGTGAAGGGTCCTCAAACCTTGTTAATTTTTAAGCCTTGAGTCTATGTTAGTTGGTCCCTCATATTATAACTTTTTGTTTGTTTCTGAAATAACTACCATCTTTTTTTTGTTTTATTTTTTGTACATGATCATTGTGTTCTTAAGGACACTCAAATTTGGCGAATGATAGGTTATGGTGTCAAGAGAGGGAAGCTACATTACTTAGCTTAGAATTAAGATCATCTTGTAGATTATAATGAGATTTAGCAATAACAAGACCGCATCTATCAAAGAAGATTTTTAAGACTTGACATTAGTATCGATATTTGGGTCATACCTTATTTGGTTATTTATTTATTAGAATTATATGAAATATGACTCTTAATAGGGCACAATGGAAAAAAATGATTCATGCTGTCAACCCCACTCAGTGGGATAAATGCTTGTTGTCATTGTTGTTGTTGTAGTCTACCAAATACCTGACATGCTTTAATGAAATAGAATTTGAAGATATGTATTAAAAGAAGCCATGTTTCAATGGAGAGGGGGAGATATTAAAGGCTGTATTTAACTCATACAAGATTAGATCTCACTTATGATTTGAGTATATTCAGCTATTTCATTCATAATCTTACTGAGCAATACATGAATGTTGCCATGTGCATTTGAGGTATCTAAAATCTACCATAGGAAAGACAATTTTATTATCTAAAATTACAACAACAACAACAACAACAACAACAACTTAATCCCACTATGTGGGGTCGGCTACATGAATCCTTTTTCTCCATTGCGTCCTATTTAGTGTCATATTTTCATTTAGTTCTAGTAAATTAAGATCATTTTTAATACAATAAGCCCAAGTCTTCCTAGGTCTACCTCTGCCTTTCTTAACACAAGTCGAATTTAAAACATCTACTCTCCTAATCGGATCATCTAATGGTCGACGTTTAATATGACCAAACCATCTAAGACGACTTTCTCTAATTTTGTCTGTCACAGGAGCTACACCAACCCTATCACGAATATATTCATTCCACATTTTGTCTCTAAGTGTAAAGCCACTCATCCACCTAATCATTCTCATCTAAGCAACACTTAACTTATTATTATGCTTCTCTTTTAAAGGCCAACATTCAACGCCATAGAGCATTGCAGGTCTCACCACCGTCTTATAAAATTTTCCTTTCAGCCTTAGCGGTACTTTTCTATCACACAAAAGGCCCGAAGCATTCCTCCACTTCAACCAACCAACTTGAATTCTACTATTAACATCCCCATCTATATCACCATCGCTTTGGACAACGGACCCAAGATATCTAAATCGTTCACACCTTTTAATAATTTGATCACCCAAAGTCACACTTCTGTCACTAGAGCTATTACTACTAAAATTACATTCCATGTATTCAATTTTAGTTCTACTCAAATGAAGGCCTTTAGACTCCAATGTAGACCTCCATAATTCAA
>NW_018164899.1:13832-23078 GCF_001263595.1 Phalaenopsis equestris
TTTATTTGTATCTTTTAAGTTTCTCCATCTAATTCTGCAATGATGAGTCCTAGTATTTTTTATTTTACAATTCTTAATCTTAAAATCTAAAACTAATAAACGATGTTGGGTATTTAAATTTTCACTTGGAATGACTTTACAATCATTACAATCACGACGATCTCTTCTTCTCATAAGAAAATAATCAATTTGTGTTTTATTAGATCCACTCTTATAAGTAATAAGATGTTCATCCCTTTTCTTGAATAAAATATTAGTAATAACAAAATCAAATGCTAAAGCAAAATCTAAAATAGCTTTACCTTCTTCATTAGTTACTCCAAAACCGTAGCCACCATGAATATTTCTGAAATCTTCTACCACTCTACCGACATGTCCATTTAAATCTCCTCCAATAAAAATTCTTTCTTCAAGAGGTATCATTTGTATTAAGTCTTCTAAGTCATTCCAAAATTTATCTTTAGACTCTGTATCTAAACCTACTTGAGGAGCATAAACACTTATAATATTAAAAATCTTAGTATCAATGATAATCTTAAGGGCTATAATTCTATCACCAACTCTATTAATTTTTACAACATTATCTTTCAAACTCTTATCTATAATTACACCTACACCATTTCTAGTGCGACTTTTACCAGAATACCAAAGTTTAAAATCTAAATTGTCAATCTCCTTAGCCTTTTCTCCAACTCACTTAGTTTCTTGAATGCATAAGATATTAATTTTCCTATGAATCATAATATCAACTAATTCCATTAATTTGAGAGTGCCTATATTCCAAGATCCTATCCTAATATTAGTTTCATTAGTTTCATGGACTAACTTCTTTACCCGCATTCGCCCGTAATGTGGGAACCCTTGCTTATTTAACACTACACCTGGGCGTCGGTGTAGCGGCCCTTGCACACGTTTCACTGTATTCAGGCTATACAGCGCGTCGCTTCCAGGGGACGCCCTAGCACTTACACAATGATCAAAATGATTCATGTCATGATTTTTTTCGACAAGTTTTACGCTGGCTGTCGACTACCTAATGCAACCCTCCACAAGCAAGTAAAATATCGATCAATATATAGAATCTAATTGGGAAGGGATGGTTGATGATAGGTGATTAACTTAAAGATTCTTTAACTTTATAGGTGGGACTTGGCTACATAGAGGAGTAAAAAGGATAATGCAGTTGCAAGATCTTGTGCAAAAGCTGAGTGTGAAAGAATTGCTAGAAATTTACAAAGTTTGTGGTTAAGATTTCACTTCCAGGACCTAGGTTATTCCCAAAAGTAACTGATTCACCCATAATGTAACAACAAAAGAACACGTGAGATAGCCCTTTATCCAGTCCAAAATGACCATGCAAAAACACATATACGGAAAAAAATAAAAGCAAAGCAAATCAGTACCATATACAGAAATATATGGGAGGGATCTTCCAAATCATCATACTTAATGAACAAGTTGGGATTTCTTTAGTCTTAACTTCAAAACTATATTGAGTTTTGATATCGATAATGCCACTGAGTTTTGATTAGTGTCGCCCAAGGCAAGTAGAGTGTGCTTTTAATCGGAAATATGCTGATATTCTTTGGTGATCTGAAAGCAATTATGAATAGGAGTGCATTTTAGAGTAGCAATCCTCAGCCACATACATTTTCTACATTCTAGCTATTAATAGACGTCCCATTCTCATTTGATTATCTTGAAGATGAAGGAAAAATGAATTATCATGTAGTACTAATCTCTTAGGATTAACTTTCAGAAAGATACTTTTTGGGCAGATTATTGGCTCAGACATTACTTCAAGTCTTACGAAGCAGCTTAATCAGGTTTTTTAGTAGACTTTGTTGCAGCAGGGCTAGGAACAACTAGTTCATAAACATCTTGGTCTTCCTGATCAATGTAGGGGCTGAGATGGCCTTCACAGTCTGCTCTAATTCTCAATTTTATCCTTGTCTTCCATTATTCAAGATTTGTTAAATAGGGAGATAATAGCCTTCTAAACTTTATTTTCTGTTTGAGTAGAAAGCAATTACGGCACTTTAATAGCTTAATGGGTTTACCTGATAATCAAGTTTGTTTTGTTTCATGTGCATGGTTTTTAGAGATTAAGGGACTGTTTGGAATCAATTTTATTTTTTATTTTTATTTTATTTTTTTATATATTGATTTGATACAAAACATGTTTGGTAAGTCACAATCAAACAAGGCTGTTTTAAAACATTCAAAACATATAAAAATTATTTTGTGTGTTTACAGAAAGATGATAACTTGTTTATAAAAAAATTAAAACATATAAAAAATGCACTAAATAAATATATTTTTAAAATAAAAAAGAAAGAAAAAAGAAAAATAAAAACCAAAGTTGATCCCAAATAAGCTCGAATTTTACTGATTTTTGTTTTTGTTACCTACAGTTTCCTACTCCAATTCATAAATTGAGCGTTCCTAATCTACCCAGCGATACAGAAATCTGGATAAAGGTACATTTTAGAGTGGATTCTTAAGCTTTTCTTTCTGTCAACCACTTGCTAATTTGTATTTGAAATTTCCATCATTTATAGTGGAATTTATTTTAATAATAAATTTTGACTAACTGAGAATCCAAAACACATAGCGTGATGATCTGTCAGGAATGCAATTGAGTGGTAACAAAGTCAGGAAGCTGGAATTCTTATTGGCAGATGCAGTGGCACATGGTGCAGACTGTGTAATCACGGTTGGAGGCATTCAGAGCAACCACTGTCGTGCAACTGCTGTGGCTGCTAGATATCTGAATATAGACTGTTATCTAATACTTCGCACCTCAAAGGTAATTTAAACCATCTTAATCAACTAGATCTCTCTCTCTCTCCCTTTCTCCAACATTGCAATCAGCTTTCTACCCTTAAGTGTTATGCAACATATTGTGTCATTTTATTTGCCACATTTCTATTCAAGAACATCCAGAGAAACTTTCTGGCATGATATTTTCCAGATTCTGGTGGACAGAGATCCTGGTCTGACTGGCAATCTCCTTGTTGAGAGATTAGTTGGAGCAAAAGTTGAACTTGTTTCAAAGGAAGAATATGCAAGTATCGGCAGTGTGGTGTGTAATCTTTTGATCTGCATTCTTATTTTTAGTATAATATTTTAGTTTTTAATGGATAACTAGTTATTGTTCTTGTCATTTTTATACACGAAATCGGCCCTGGACTGTATTCAAATGGATCTGTTATTCTAGTTCAGATGCATTTAAATTCATGTGTTGTGAACCATTTTTTGCCACAATGGCGTGTGCAGTATTATGGCTTGCTCTCAGTGCTTGAGTTTTATCTTATACACTTCTATACTCATGTGGAATGGTGTGCCTGTGATCTTGTAAGTTATCATGAAGACTTCTTTTGCACCCTGGAGAAATTGCCTTTTGAAGAAAAAAAATAATGTTACAGTAATTAAAAAGAAACACTTGTATTTTCACTTTCGTTATTAGTTGCAAGCAGGTATAGATACTAATATTAAAACGTGTTGTTTGTATATTGCCATCCCTTAAAAATAATTGTCTACAATTTGAAGTTTATTTGTATTTTCTGAAGATAAATACGACTAAATGACTTTTCATTCTTACTATAATTTTTATAATCATCTTGTTTATATTTGTTGTTTCTTGCATTTAAAATGTGTCAAGCTTTGGTCTTAAAAATTGGGGGGCAGGGTAAAGGCAATGATACGTGACATGGAAGAAAACTAGGGACTTTCATTTTATTTATTTTGTTGGAGATAGTGTTCAACTGGTGCGGGAAGCTGAGTCTAAGGAGGAGGAGATAGAAGAGCACCTCTTACATTCATATGCATAGCAAGCATCAGTTGTGATAGCTGCAAAGATGGATAGAGGTCACTGAGAGGTGGAGGAAAGGGTGATATGGAGGACGAGGGATATGGTGGAATTAACTTGGGGACCTAGTGAACCTACTTTTTAAAACATTCGTCTAATCGTCTTTTCATTGCCATTTCTCATGGTTCGATTTATGACTAAGGCATGTATGATTTCTGTAAAATTAATGGACCAAGTTGGTCTGTCCTTAAAAATTAGAGTCAGAGACTATCACGTAATGTAGTCGAAAAGGGGAATAATGCTGCAATTTACCCTAACTAATGGATGTAGAAATGGCAGCTTTTCTATGCAAGCCTTCAAATCTTTAGAATACATAGAAGGACTCAGTTGAATTGTTGATTGCTTTGACACTGTATTAAACGGGTAATAATGGTGATTATTATTCTATTATTATTTTAGATTGTTCTTACCTGCATCTAATAATTTCTTCTTTATTTGATCTGGCTCCACTCGGTTTCTAATATTGTGCTTTAATGTGTAACTTTGTTAATATGCACGATCTTGGAAGGAAATATATCACATCGAAGATTGTTTTTATTATGCGTGAGTTGGTTCTTATATCTTGCATTTCATTTGCTGATTTTTTGTAGTTGAGATTTACCAAATGATGCTTCTGATTCTGTGTAGGCTCTTGCTGATCTGCTAAAAGAGCGACTGATAAGTGAAGGGAGGAAACCATATGTTATTCCAGTTGGAGGATCGAATTCCCTAGGAAGTTGGTGAGTTGACGTTGAAGTAGTTTTATGTTTTCTGCTTTCATATAATCTATCTTTCAAGTTATTGGTATTCTTATGGAAGGTATGTTCAAACTTTTTTCTTCCGACCTTCAGTAGTTGAGGATCAAGTTTTACTATTAAATGAAAAAAGTTTTTCAAACTCTTGGCACTTTCCAACAAGATTCTGGGTGTGACTGTGAAGTAGGAATTCAGCTATTTAATTTATTCCTCAGTTGGATGATTCTTATATTACTTCAAGTTAATCAAATATGAATACTTTTTTATTTAGTTTTAAACTTTATGTTCTTAAAGGTTGCTTCTAGCACTCTTGATTTGCCTTCGTTTGGAAAAGGGAATGGATAAGGTTGCAATAATCATACTGCTTGGAGTTGTATTCGCAAATTGCAACAAAAATATGGTTATCTTGGCTGGACTTACAGCTAATTGTAAAGGGAAATTGCTTAAAACTCTTGCAAATATGAAGCTCAATATCAAGATTGTTTAGATTTTGGAAATGCTCTCATATGTATTTACTAATATTTATGAGGATTCTGAATTTTTTTCAAGCGTTAACTTGATAATAGTTCATGTTAATACACACAATATCTTATTGCAGTTGAGGTTTATAAGCTATCATTCAAATGGCACTTCATTGTGTATGTTATAATGCGATGATAAGGTTGTATGTATAGTGTCATGCCCCACGACAACCTCTCCTCTATGTTATAGCAGGTTGTAATGGAGATGTAATTTAGCTGATCGAATATACTTAAATACTTGTTCTAGTATTCTACTTATCGAAATAGAAAGGGTGATAAACGTAATAACTTAGAAACAAAACATCATATAATATATTATTACAATTTGTGCATATTCGGTAACATCAACCAGTCAAATTTAGCAGAATTAATCCAAAATATTCTAATTATATGTCTATGGAGCATTTAATGCACATTAGGATTCTTTTACAAAGCATAAACTTCATCTTTTATTTACATCTTTACAAGAAAATTATTATTTGCAGAAATAAGGCTGATTCTTACTCACCCTTACCTTTATCTTTTCCTTCTGTTGAAATAAAATTTACCATAATTTATGTTGAGTTTAGAAGCTCAAAAAGATACACAACTCTATTATAGAATTCAAATAGTCTAAGAAATAAATAAAAATAACATAGAATAATCTAATTTTAAATAATCACTGTAAAATAAAATCATTTGAACAACAATTGATCTGATAATAAATAAAATAATTTTAAAAATAAAATTTAAAAGAGTATTAAATTTATAATCATAAAAATACTATTTTTTAACATACACACAAGTGATATTATGTTAGTTTAAATTTTTCATAATTTTTTCTCTGTTTTCTTTCAATTATTACTTGGCATAAAAGGGAATATTTCTCTCAGATTTCGATCATATAATGCTTGTGATAATAAATTTATTACCCATTATATTAGGGCCCACTTTTGTCACCCTACCTGTATAGATTTATTAAGCATTTTAGTTTGAAGACCCTTTTACTTTCATATGGACTCCACTTTGTCATCCTATCCGTACAGGCTTTATATTCATATATGAGCTTATTTTTATCACTTTATCTATACATGTTATCATATTCTTTTATGGACTCACCTTTGTGGCCCTACCTTTACAAGTATCATAAATATGTCATTGCTAGTCTATTCCCAATAACATTATATTTCTTAAACACAATAAATTTTTATCATTGAACATTGAAATAAACATACAATTCATTTTAAAGTATGTTGAATAATTGTATATACAAATGAGCAATTTATAAATACTAGATGTCTTTATTTAAAAGTGCTAGCAATTAAAATATTTATATAATCATGATATACATAATTAATAATCAAGAGATTCAACAAAAACAACAAGCCTTTATCTACTAAGTGGGGTTGGCTACTTGAATCTTTTTTTTTTCACGGTGTTCTATTGAATGTCATACTTTCATTTAATTCTAATAAATTAATATCACATTGTATACAACATGCTTAGGTCTTTTTAGCCCTACATTTACTTTTCTTAACATAAGTTGAATCTAAATTATCGACTCTCCTGACTGGATCATCAGTTGGTTGACTTTTAATGTGACCAAACCATCTAAGACGACTCTCTTTAATCTTGTCTGCCATTGGAGACAAAAATTATGTAATTGAGAGATTGTATTATCAAAATTTATGTGTGATCATCTACACTTAGGTAGTAAATTGTAAAGTTGTTTTCTATAAAATAAGAGATTTTTATTGCATTGTCCCCATGTGTCTAATTTACATATAAATACATATGCAAAAGATAAAAGAAAAAAATATTTTTTTAATTACAATTTGTATATATGGAAATTTACATATAAAACACCAAATTCTTATGCATTTACCTATCTTACACCCGAACTCTTATTTTTACAAAATAAGCACCCTGCCTAAGGATGAAAATGTGGATTTCCCTGTTGGGAGAGTGGTTGGGTGCTCGGTTTGTAAAAAAATGAGAGTTTGGTTGTGAGATAGGTAAATGCATAAGAATTGGGTGCTGTGTACGTAAATTCATCTTATGTATATTACCCGAATGATGATTTACTGCTTTGAATCAAACGCCCCTAAACTTCATTCATTTATAAAAAACCTAAACTAAATAAATTTCAACTATTAAACTCTATTCCTAGTTATCAAATCAAATTAAACCAATATAATATTGAAATAACCTGTTACATCCGAATTACTTTTCATACAAATTCATATGCTTATCAAGCTCAAATCAAAGTTATTGTACTGAAGAAATTTTAAATGATAGGAAAATTAAAAAAATAATTAAAAAAAATTCAGAATCTTAGGCTATTCCACCTTTTCTTCTCTCTTCTCTTCTTCTCCCCTCTTTTTTCTTTCTTTCCTCCTATTTCTGTCTCCTAGAGCTCACAAAAATCGGGAAAATCAGGGATGGAAAATAGGATAGTTAATTATTAAGCTTTTTTCTTTCTTTCCACCTTTTCTTCTCTCTTCTCTTCTTCTCCCCCCTTAATTAGCCATCTCACGCATCCAAATCCCTATCAGCTGTTGAATGCAGGTTTCAAAGGAAAATTTTGAATTTCCACAACTGCTGCTATAGTACAAGAAACAATACAATTAAAATAAAACATTATGAAAATTTTATTCAAATGGAAACTAACTCATTATTTTCTCATCTTTGATAATTAGCACATGCTTTCGTGTGTGAAAATGATCTATTTGAAATTCAAATGCAATGGACTGATTTTTTATAATTCTAGTATGAGTTAAATTTATTTAGTGTATTTTTCATTTATACCTTATAAAACATCACATAGCCAAAACAATGTTGCTAGAAGGATGCGGCTTTGTGGCACATGTTGAGGAAATAATTATGAAAGCTGGTTGTAGGTTACAACTTTGTTGGCAGAAGGGCCAACCTTCATGCTTTCTTCTCAGGAGTTCTACCAGTGCTGCTAATTTTTATGCTCCTAGAGCCTGTAATCATTTGTTAGGATTTAGAATTTCTTTGAGTTCGTCACAATTAGTTTTTAGGTATTGTAAATATTGCCAGAAAGTGACCAAATACATCTTTCTTCCTCCGCCTTTATTGTGTGGTGATTTATTATGTTATTTGTCATTCCCTCTCTTTGGGCCTTAGGGCTTTTTGTGTACTAACCATGGAGTCACTGTATATTAATTATTCTTCTCTAGGGTTTTTTTTCATGAAAGCTCGAATAATGCACCTTTGTTTCTCAATGTTGACATCTCTTAATGCGGGGCAGACAAATAACACAGCGAGCACGGCATAGTGAGAGCAGCGAGCACAGCGTAGTGAGAGCAGCGAGCTTCTCCCATAATTTCCTTCGTGAAGTCCAGACTCCGGATGGCCAATCGGCTTTCACACGGGGGATTGGTGCCTCCTTTCCATAGGGGAATTCAATCCTAGTTTTCTAGAGCTTATATATGTGATTCTTGTTTTTAGATTTGTAGTTTTTGCTTGAGATTTTTGTCAGGGTAGTCTTCGACGTCTCATTTTTCTCTTCTAGGGTTGTATCCGACGAAAAAATGGTGTTTCAGCTGTAGCTCGTCCTAAGTTGGTTTGTATCCTTCTACTTGTTGCTGCCCCTTCCAACCCCTTTACTGTTGTTGCCACCCTTCTTGTCCACCCGCTGCTTGTCGATGCCTCTTCCAATCCACTTGCAGCTTGCGGCCACCCCTTCCTTGCTTGCTGCCACCCTTTCCCATTCTCTCCTGCTTATTGTCCAGCCGTTGGACAACCTTACATCCCTACACCCTTTGCTGCTGCCACCTTCCCATCTCCCTTCCAGCAGCCCCGTAGCTATCCATTTGCATGCCAGACTTCCTCTAGCTTCTCCTAGACCACTCTACCACCTACAATTCATTCTCAGTTTCCACCGCCTCGAGCAGCACCTTCAAACCTCACCCTAGTGGGTATTTGTGTTTGTTGTTGTTTTTTCTATTTTTAGATTCTGTGATTGTAACCCTATTTGCTTTTGAGTAATAACGCTTTATATATTATGGTTTGGGTTAATTCCGGTATAATTTGGTATCAAAGCTATTCTATCCTTAGTCTTATCATAATGTTTTTAGCACCCGTCATATCCTAAAACTAACTCGACGCCCCCGCC
>NW_018164899.1:23132-57517 GCF_001263595.1 Phalaenopsis equestris
CGCCCCGCCCAAAAAAAAATCTTTCTATTCCCTGTTCTAAACTCTCTTTGATTGCCTCCTATCCAAACTTTAATCATGCCACCAATGAATCATATTTTGTGTTGAATTTATAACTAGAACAACATAATATTATTGATAGGAGGGGTATTTAAACCAATTACAATGGACACAATAAAAGAAAAAAATAAAAAAGAATAAAACAAATATGAATGAAATAACTTGAATAAAACAAATAGGAAATAAATAACGAGTGAATAAAAGCTAATAATAAGCAATAACGGCTAGGAATTGTCGTTATAAATGTAATAATCCCCCTCAAGTTGAAGCATAGATATCTGTCATGTTCAACTTGGATTCGAAGTCATCGAACGAAGGATGAGGAAGATTATTAGTGAGGATGCTCGCTAGTTGACCACTAGAGGGCACAAAAGGAATGCAAATTTTCTGAAACTCAATTCTTTATCTAATGAAGTGTCTGTCAATCACCACATGCTTGGTACGATCATGCTGGACTGGATTGTTAGCAAGCTGATTGCGGTCATATTATCATAGAATAGTTGTAGCGAAACAGATGTTGGCATACAGGGTTCGCAAAGTATGATCCGTAACCAGAGAGCTTCACATATTCCCACGGACATGAACCGAAATTCAGCTTCAGCACTGCTTTGTGCAACTACAGATAATTTTTTGTTTTTTCACATGATAAGATTGCCCATACAAATTAGCAATCCCGAGTTGGAACATCGATCATGAACTGATCCGACCCAATCAAAATCTGTATAAACAGCAATGGACCGAGAGGTGACGGGAGAAAAACAAACCTGAACTTGGTGTACCTTTTAAATAGTTGAGAATCCGGTAGACAGCTTATCGATGGTGCTTATATGGGTCATGCATGAATTAACTCACTATACTAACTCATGACATATGTCAGGGTGAGTATGGACGCGGTAGATGAGTTTTCTTACAAGATGTTGGTAATGAGCCTTGTTGATAGACACAACATTAGGAATGTCAGATAATTTTTCATTGGGATCCATAGAAATAGCAATAGGTTTGCACAAAAGAAGATTGTTCTCTATCAAGAGATCAATCACGTATTTGCTCTGAGACAGGCAAATGCCACGTGATGACCGAGCAAATTCCATGCCTAAGAAGTACCAGAGAGATTTCAAGTCCTTCATTTAAAAGGACATAACAAGAATGTCTTTTAAGGACTCTAAGTTGAGAGATCGTTACCGTTAAACACAATATTGTCAACATAGACAATAAGAATAACTACTCGACCATTGGAGGAATGTCCGAAGAAGAGGCTGTGATCTGATTGATTTTGAGTAAAATAATGGCCCACTACCACCTTTGTGAACTCGCTAAACTAGGCCATTGGGGACTGCAGGGACTTTTGTTGCCTGCATACTTGCCCTCTAGTGGCAGTAAAGTCAAAGTCAGGAGGGAGAGAGATGTACACCTCTTCTGTAAGCCCTCCATTTAAGAATGCATTCTTGACATCTAGCTAGAATAAAGGTCAATTCAGATTCACAATAAGTGACAACAGGATCCGAATAGTGTTTAACTTAGCCATCAGCGTAAATATCTCCTTTTAGTCAAATTCATAGGTCTGTGAGTACCCTTTGATAACCAATCGTGCTTTGTTGCATTCAAAGGATCCATCAGAGTTGAACTTGGTGCTGAAAATCCATCAGTACCCTACAACTTTCTTACCTCGAGGAAGATCCATGATGTCTCACGTATGATTGTGCTGAAGGGCATTCATCCTCCATTACTGTCGTTTTTCAGGCTGGATTAAGAAGAGCAACTTCAATAGTATTAGGGATCTGATAGTCCATCAGTGCAGTAGCGAATGTCTGATTGCGTACCTTACTTAGAGAACTCACCTTCTTATTCAGAGGAGGGGTCGTGCTGAGTATGTCGCCTAGAGTGGAGTCAAGATTCTGTAAGAAGGTAACGAGCTCTAGAATAGGAGGATTGGGACGGGTGCGCCAATTGTAGACACGGACAGTGGGTGGAGAAAATGGTGCACTCAACGGAACAGAAGACTCCTCAGTGATAGGAACAATTGAGGGAACATCCTTAGGAGTAGGATAAGGGACAATGTCAAAAAACTCAAGCTCTCCCTTATTCGAGGCCAAGCTAGAAAAATAGGGAACACTTTCAAAGAAGGAGACATCAGTCTGCACTTAGATTTTGTATGTGGCAGGATTAAAGCACCCATGACTCTTTTGAGTTGCGGCGTACCGTAGAAAGATACATTTTATGTATCCGAGATCAAGTTTACTTCGAGTGGGGATAGTGCTCCGAACATAGATCATGCACCCAAAAAGCTTGGAATCTGGTGTGTAGAAAACCCGATTGGTAGGGAAGCATGACATTAGGACAACTAACGGAGTTAAAAACTTGTGAATTTTAGAGGGGATTATTTATGAAATGAGTGGGCCAAAATGACATTGTTCCAAAATCATTTTGGGACATTGAATTGAAACATGATCGAGTGAGCAACGTTGAGGAGGTGACAGTTTTTCCTTTTGGCTATCCCATTTTGTTGAGGAGTATCCATGCACGAGCTATGGTGAAGAATGTCATTACTTACCAAGAATTCACCTCAAAATAGAGTTGAAAAACTCACGGTCATTGTCGGTTTGAAGGACCTGAATAGGAGTTTTGAATTGAGTTAAAACAAATGTGTAGAAATTTTGGAAGGTGACAACAACTTCTAATTTGTCTTTTAAAATGTTGACCTATGTCATTCAAGTGTGTTTATCAATCAAGGTCAAGAACTATTATTTATTGGTGTAGCTAGAAGTGCGAGAAGGTCCCTATATCTGACTGTGAATGAGAGAAAAGAGAGCGGAAGTGTGTAAGTATGACGTGAATAATAGACCCGATAATGTTTGGTTAACTGTCATGTCTCACAATTGAAGTTTGAAAGATTTTTATTAAAAAACTTCAAAAGATAAAGATATTTAAATTTTGAAAACTAGGATGACCTAAACGACAATGCAACAACATAATGAGACATTCAATGATTTGAGATAAGCTACAACTCCTGAGTGACGTGTCCTCACTTCCTGTACTCTTCATTTAAAAGTAGTAGAGTCCAACTACCCTCTTAGCAGTTTTAATCATTATTTCCGAACAATGATCCTAAAAAACACAACCATTAGAAGAGAAACTAACAACATAATAAATATCATTTGTCGACTAGCTAATATATAACAAATTATATTGTAACAGAAGAACATGTAAAACAGACTGCAGAGTTAAACGGGTCGTTAATACAATCAATCTTTTACCAACAATAAAATTACAGGAATCATAGACAATTTTGATTGTATTTTTTCTAGTGCACGGAGAGTAAGTCGAGAAAACTTGTGAGCATCCAATCATATGATTCGTGACACTTGAATCAATAATCCATAGAATAGAGGAGGAATAAATGGAGGGTTATAGGTAGAGTACATTATCGGATGTGGGAGATTGATGGAGCCGCAGATACTTGATTGGCTCCAATGAGCTTGATCAATTGCTCTATCTGGTTTTTTAGGGATTCAGAGGATTTTAGGATCTTTCAGGTAGGAGTCAGTTGAGTCGTTGTAGGCTCGGATGTCTCCATGAACTCCTTGGTAGCAGAGGATTTGGCCGAAGGTGTTTATGCCGGCTTACCGTGAAGTTTCCAACGCTTGTCCCAGGTGTGATGGGTTTGTGACAGTAATCACAAGTGGAGTGACCTGTCCGAGATGACATAGATGAGGGTTGAGCACTATTTGAGATCAAGACGGACGATTCGGTTGAAGGAATACAAGCGTCGAGGAAAGGAAGGCTGGCGTGAGGGATGACCAATGGTGAAAAAAAAAGAACTTCTAGAATCAACAGTAAGGTATAAGGATAGCCGACAACTAAGAAAAAACAACTGCTTGGAAGGATGTGCAGGATAGCCTCACGTTATAATAAAAGGTAGGAAGGCATGTCGAAAGGCTGGCTTAGAGAAGCTACTGAGATCAACGGTTGGAAGGAAAAACAATCGGGTAGTAAGCTTCAGCGGCAGGAAGAGACATGGGCCGGCTGGAAGGGATGTCGGGATCAACGATAGTAAGGTTCATCGACATGAAGAGACATGGGTCGACTGTAAGGGTTGCATAGGTCAACTACCGGTGACAACCGACAAGAATTCTGCAGAAGAAGACCTGCAGGTGGCTGACGGCTAGGTTGGAACCTTCAGGGTTAGTGTCATGGCTCTGATACCATTTTGAATTTGTAACTAGAACAATATAATATTATTGATAGAAAGATGGGTATTGAAACCCAAAATGGACAAAATAAAGGAAAGAAATAAAAGCAGAAAAAAAAAGTAAGGAAATAAAGCAGAATAAAAAAAAATATGAAAGAAATAACGAGGGAATAAAAACTAATAATAAGTTATAATGGCTAGGAATTACCTTTATAAATCTTATATGTTGGAACTTACCCGGGAAGACATACGACAAGAAATTTGTTGGCTTCAACAAAGGCTTGCGGGGATTATTGATAGAACCCAAGGGAAAATTGCCCTCAATCGTGATATAGAGAATCAAATAGGAGAAATAGAAGAGAATTTAAATCCCTTTCATATGGAGGACTTTAGTGACGAGGATAGACCACGACACTTCGGAATTCATTATCACAGGAGTTCGAGAGAGGAGGCAACATATGAAAGATAGGGGTTTTGGACTGAAAATGGATCTATCGAAGTTCAAAGAAGGGATGGATCCAGATGAGTACAAAAAGGTGCTGAAAGACAGGAGGGTGAAGGATGCGTCTATCAAATTGAAAATAACGCTTCTTTGTATGTTATTGTATGTTAAAAATGTGCAGAGGCAAAGAAAGAGAAGGAATTAACAAGGTTACCAGATGGGAGAAGATGAGGAAGGAGATGCAGAGGTAATGCTTACCTCTTCACTACTGTCATGGTATATTTCTGAGGCTCCATCACCAACAATTGAGAGACCTATCAGTGGAGGAGTTCACGACACAGTTTGAGCAGCTTCATATGAAACGTAAGTTGATCGATCCAGAGAAATACTATAGCCAGATATTTAAGAGGTCTAAAGCCAATTATCAATAATCTTTTTCGACTGTAGCCTTATTGGTCACTGGGAGATGTCCAACCTTAGCATTGAAGGTATAGAGACAACATAAACAGAGCAGAAAACCACCACACTTCAAACAACCACTTGCACTTGGAGACATTAACAGGAGTGCACCTTAGGGAGTTGACAAGACTAGTCAAGATAAGGAAAGAGCCACTAAGGGTGAGAAGAAGCATGAGAAGAGTAGCACCCCCACTATAGTCCCAACCAGAAAATGCTTCTGGTTGCCTGATGAGCCTAGTGGGCCTTTATCGAGTGGGGTGCAATGGAGGAATTTGGTGAGGAGAAAGCAAAGGTGAAGAGTATCAGCTTCCTTCAGATGAAAGCGAGATGCTTGTGTTTTGACGAGTTCTTCAGTCAAAGACATCGAGGGAGCAACAGTGGCTTCGCCACAATATATTCTACACTTTTTGCAATGTAAAAGAAAAGGTATGCAACATCATCATCAATGGAGTTAGCATGAAGAACATCATGACTTGAAGATATTCCCAACCATATTCCCTGATATGGTTGAAAAAGAGAACAAGTTCAACATTGGCAAGAGGTGTCTCATGGATTTTTCGATTGAAAGTTAGCTGCATGATCAGGTTTGACGCGATGTGGTGCTCACGGACGCCTTCCACCTTTTCCTATGGAGATTGCGACAATATGATCATAAGACTCAACATGATGGGTACAAATACTTTTACTCATTCACCGAAGATGGAAAACGTATAACCGTTCTATTTTCTGTGGAGTTTGAGATTAAAGGTGTCCTTGCCAATGGAAAAGTATCGTGAGGATCCGTCTTGGTGATGATAGAGGACCCCGAGACAAAAGAGTTGATTGTAAACACAGGACATTTTGATTGACAGCTTACCGTCGAAGCTACCACAATTCGGGGAGATTTCGACTACTATCACTTCAAATCGGGTTGAACCAACCTTGAGTTGATTTTGGAGAATTCAACAGAAAACACTTTACACGAAATTCCTGTTCAGTTCAGTAGGGTATGAATGTTTGTTCGTAAATGAGAAAAACACCTTCGGTGCTTTGGGGGATAGTGCAGTCTCCAGTGGGATTCAAGTGCTTCTCGGACTACAGTCGAAGACCCCTCAACATTAGGAGATTATAACAGCTTTGTTATTTTCAACATATATATAGAAGTTTTGACAAATAAGTTCGGAGCTACCCTAATCCCAAGAGACTGTTGTTGGGCGTGCAAATAACGTCACGGGTGCGGCGTGGAGGGAGCCGTGGGCTTCTCCCACGATGTCCTTCATTTGAATCAAATTAGTCCAGACTTGAAAGGGCCGACCGACTCTCCCACGAGGAATTGGTGCATCCTTTCCATAAAAGGAATCCAATCCTATTAATCAATGGCTTCTATATGTGATTCCTGTTTTTAGTTTATAGTTTTTGCTTAAGATTTCTCTCGGGACAGTCTCCGACGTCCTGTGTTCCCCTCCTAGGGTTGTATCCAATGTTGAGAAGGTGCTCTGATTATAACTCGTCTCGAGGTGGTGTATATCATTTATTATTCTGCTTGTTACTGAACATGTTTATGGACATACTATTTTAATAAAGCATAAAAAAATATCTAAGCAATCATGTGTTTTATATGATCGTAAATTCAAATTGGATGGGGTTTTCTTTTATCAGGCCTTGGAAAGGAGATCAATATGCAGCTCAAAGTAACTCATGTTGAATATCGTTTTTAAGAATTTTCATAGCCGTTACAAAAGCTATGGTATTACTATTGATTCTTGATGCAACATACTAAAATTTTTGTGGTTGCTCCTACCTGCTTAAGATGCTAGGCATTGATCTATTATGCATATCTTTCATATGGTCAACTTATTTTTGTAACATACTTTTTTTCCTTATTGCCCACTAATGCATTCTAATGGTTTTCTATCATTTGACATTTTATTTTAAATAATAATCTGGTTATGTTTTTTTTATTACTCTTTATACTAGTCGATGACTCTTTTTTTAACAAAAATCAAGCCCATAATAGATCTTATTATAAAATTGAGTTACTCTTTGATATTAACATGATTCTTTGTGTATGACTCGGTCCTTTGTTTTATTTGTGCCAACTATCTCTGAGGGATCTTTCTCGTATGCAATTTTGTTGGGGTCTGATAGCTTAGAATTAATTAAGTTAGGATGCAGTTGGACATTATTAACATTTAATTTACTTTCCATATATATTTTTAAGAAGCTTCTAATATATAAAAGTGACTAAAAAACATCAAAGAATTTCATTCAAAAATCAAAATTTAAAATAATATCAATAATGTCTACAAACGTCTCAAATCAGAATATAATAGTGTATCACCATCCAAAAGAAAATGATACAAAAAAATTACAATTATATTACCTATCAGCAGTAGTTCTCATCTTATAAACTAAATCTTTTCTATCAGACATATCAACCTATTACTTTTTCTGAAAAAAATTATTGTTCAATCGTAAGTTTTAATGACTTAGTGACCAATTATAACCTTAATTCACATTAAATTCATATGCAAATATTATGTATGAATGATCAAAAGAGTTGTCGTTCATTACTTTATAAAACTGTAAGATTTCGTTTTAAATTTATCCACTCTTATTTCAATTGAAGTATTTACCTATTTTAACCTCTTTAAGAGTTATCATGATTACCGCCATGCTTGAAACTATCCTCAAAGTTTTTTTCCATAGGTATCCTAAAATATTTGCACCCAGAAGTGCACATTTACCGGTTTCATTTTTTTATCGTGCATGGTTGCATCGCATTCTCTGCCAGTACTATTTGGGGGCAATCCTGATTGACCTAAGTCTTTACATTTCATTTATTTTAATTACATTCATTTTAAGTCATTGAAATCACCATTTTTCCTTTTCAATTTTCACTTCATTCATTTCAATAATTCTTTCTTTCACAATATACCTTAGATTATAAAATCCAGTACATGAAGCAATAATGTAATTATTCATTAAGAAAAAAAGAAAAAAATTATTCATTTGCTTAAAGTTTTTTATAAAAGCTTATTCATTCACTTTACTTCCTTAATTACCACCTATATCAGTTAAACGTGCATATAATTATAAGAATTTCATTTAAAAAAGACTTAAATATATCTAATTTATTTAAAAATTTTTCTTTTAAATTGCTTTTGAATCGAAAATTCTTACTAGTTCTACTCATGAAATCTATCCAACGAAATATAATTAAAAATGACACATATAAATAAGTATATAAGTCCTTAGTTTAAAAGGTTTGGTTTGCTTTCTTCAATAAGATTTCTCTTTTTCTCCCTTACAATTCTATTTGATTTACCATCTAATATTCCTTCTTCAATATATGATTAAGTTAAACTTATTATCAATATTTAATAATTAAACGATTATTTCAATTCAAAAAATTAACATCATAAAATCCTAACTTATCTTTGTCTTTGGCCACATAAATTAGAGCTTGGCTCTCCACTTCACACCTATGATTCTTCCTCTCCCCTTGTATAAGAAGTTCGCATCTCCTTACTGCTACAAATTCGGGACTTAATAGCTTCGATCTTAGCACAATTAAACTTTGTAGTAACATTAATTAAATAAACTCACACTCGCATATCTATATTCTCATAAAATTTATTGAATAACTTAATGAAAATATTTAACTCACCTTTATATGTTTTGGTTTACACGAATGAGGCTTATACGCATGTGCCTTACCTTGGACTTCGACTTTCCTTCCTCTCAATAGAACCACACACTTCCTCCTCCTCCTCCTTCTCCTCCTCTGGCTATGGTTCGACCGCGAGGCTCGATTCTCTCCTTCTCTGCTCACACCTTCACGCCGAGTCATTCATCTTCCTTTGCATGCGAGCACAACGTCAAAGCCGTTCGAAATCCTTCCTTCCTCTTCGGTCAGGACTCAATCCAACACCACACACGCACGATGTCCCATCCTCCTTCCTCTTCCTCTGCACGCCAGCACGACGCCAAAGCTGTTTGTCCTCCTACGCTCACGAGGCTTCTCCTCCTTCGTCTAGGGCTCGACGTCTAATCTCAGGTAAGAGAGATGCACACGACAACTCTCTTGATATCTTTCCTCTCCTTCTTCAATATCGTTGCTTCCTTCTCCATCCTCTCATCTTCCTTCTCCTCAAAATGATTGGCTAGGGCACAACATCTCGCTCGTTAGGGGAAGTGTGAAAGATGCGTGCACTAAGCTTCTTGTGATGGGGGTGCTTCTCCTCTAACTAAAATCTATTTATTTATTGTTTAAAATTTCACTTATTACATCGTTATCCAACATAATTGCTTGCACAACTGCTCTGCACTATTTCTGCTTGTGATCGAGAGAATCCCACGCCTCTGCTCTGTTATGGTCACTTGAATGCAGCCTCTTATTTCACATTTGGTGAATTTTTGGTCCACCTCATTTTTTTCTTGCCATGCTCTCTCCTTTCATTTCCAATTGATGCTTTGCCTCCCGTCCCATTTTCCAACTTAAATCAATCTCCTTTGTTGTTGATGCTTCTACTTTTTTGTTTCCTCCCTTCTTTTGCCTTTCCCAGGGTTGAAGTTGAGATCCATATTAGGCCATCTCCCAATAACCCTAAGACCTCCCATTATCCAACATGCTCATGTTGTTGGTGTGCTAATCATTCATCCCCACCTACCAATCTTTTCTCCACTCTCTTCAATCGGGATGCAAACCCAACGTTCTTCCACATTAAAAGATAAATTTGCTCTTAGCTTTTCAGAAGATGAGATCATCGAGCATGTTAAATCTCTTTGCCTTTTCTATTATGAGTAAATTTTCTTTGGGTTGTTCTAATATGAAAATCATCTGTAACTTTTGTCAGATGTAAAATTGGTTGGCACCTAGTATGTTGGGCTTGTGGATTCTCATCTTATCATAATTAAGTTAACATCAGAAGCTAATTGCACTAGGCTTTTTCTTGATGAACCTATTATATTATTCCAACGCGTATGCTATATAGTCACTTCTCTTTGACTCTTCAGAGGAAACATTAATTACTATAATTTGGATATCTTTTTCTTGCCTTCGGCTTCATTATTTCAACCAATTATCATTGTATTCATTAAGATTAATATTTGGCAAACCCTTACAAGTAGATAATGCTATTGCTCATTTTTCAAAATCTTAGGTTGACCATATGCTAGTTGAGCTTGATCTTCTCATTTGGAAGAAATATGGATTGGCTCACTTGCTTGTGGATATTGGCAAAAAGTAGAATTTGAAAGCATCCCAGCCTATTGTTCATCCAGAAAAGTTTTTGTTATAGTTTTGCTGATTGCTTAAAGGCACATTTAGAATTAAGGAGTTAATTTCTCAAACACAAGTGGTCATTCCACAGGAGTAAAGTCAACCTAACATCAACTTGGAAGCAATTTAATCAGACTAAGTCTACAATTAGGATGTGGGATCAGCATTCTTTTAGTGTCGAAGATCTTTCTCCTCCTTGTCATGTAGTAGTAGCAGCTGCTTCTTCACCCCTTATCTTTTCATTAATCTAGATCCATTACTTACAACAGAGCTTCGAACTCCCTAAAGTTGTGATCACATTGATGATATTCATACCTTTTAATAGTATGCTTTAGATGGATTACTCACAGTATTGACTCGTTAGTGAGTAAAATGTTTTAGCTCATAGTTACCGGGCGACGCAGGAATGAAAAATATCTATCGTCATTCCCCTATCTTCGTTTGACTCCAAGGAGATAAATGATCTATTTTGTAATTTTCATGTATCTAATAATTTAGTTCATGTTCTTCATTTTTATGATTGGTGTAATTTTTTCTTTTTTTCTCTAGCAATTATTGTTAATTGCTCTTTTGTGCTTCTATCATTTGATTGCTATAAAATTCTGGTTTTATTAAAAAACTCATTAACAGCTTTACTAAAAAATAATAATAATAATTAAAATTTTTTGCTTGTCTTTGTTACATTACTCTTATAATTGTCTCATTAGCTTAGCTCGATTATAACTGTCATTATTTTTAGCTTCTTTGATGTCATGAGTTAAGAATTCCTCATCTTCAATCATTTAATATGCTATTCAGTCAGTCTTTGGAAACATATTATTTGGACCTAATGCTTTACGTTAATACTTCGTCAAATCTAAATATTTTTTATTTTTTGGATAATCCTAGATTATAACTTAAATTGGAGCACTTAAAAAAAAAAGAGGAAAAAAAGAGAGAGAAAAAGAAAAATAATCCTAATTATCTTCATTAAACCAAAGTGTAAGCCACAATCAACACGACCTCCACAATGTTTGAAGAACCTCAAGCTGCACCTTTAGGAATGACCAGTTATCTAACACACTGGAAAGAGGCGCACCTTAGTTAGGGAATGATATAGATAGGATACTGGACAATGATGATGACTCAGTGACAAGCAACATATCTAGTTTTTGTTGTTCCTAGCTGATGAAGGTTAATATAAATTGGATTTCTGGAGAGAAACGATTGAGATAATGAAAACCTTTCGAAAAGAGTAGAAAACTTAGCAATTGGTGAATGAACGGAAACAAACAAGCAAGTGCTTTAGTTGTTGCATGTGCTGTATGAGTTTGGAAGTAAGGCACTACGTTAATTTCTCAAATTCTCTAAACTCAACTTTTAAACTTTTAGGTTTAATAAATTCTATTAGAATAGGGAATTTTGGCTGATCTGCTTCAGTTTGAAGTTTGAATGAATTTTTCCTGGGGCAACATGCGTCATTTTGAATCTTGTTGTTTGATCTGATTGGAAAAGAGTTCACTGAGATTGTTCTAACCAACTAATCTGATATTATTCTAGAATCAACGAGTTTCTAGCAACATTGAATTGGCAGGGAATTCTTTCTAAACTCTCTCTGGGTTTGTTATTTTTTAGTCCTATTGAGATTCCTTTTTGGGTGAATTTGCTGTACAATGAGTTGTTTGTAGCAATATAATGTTTAGCATAAAACTGTGATAGCTGGGCCTAGTGGATTACATTTAAGAAACAGTAGTTTGGATTTATATATCAGGAGTTAATCAAGAGTTGTGCTGTCACATTTTCTATTTTCGTAATATACAGCTGATGATTTTACATTTTCCATTTTCTTGTCAGAGTATTTACTAGATTTCTAAAAGCTTGCTATATGATCCATTTGGGTAGTTAATTATGGGCATAGCAAGGTTCGGCTGATCAATTTAGGGACGCTCCCAACATATGCCACCTTAGTAGGCTTTTGCTTGCAGCAATTGCCGGAACAAATAGCAGTCTACTTGTGTCTCCCTCCTAGTATATGTTGCTGCTTGTGTGATATTAGATGCAGGTGCTTTCTGCATTTACCAACTACTACCCTTCACCAACCTCCATTCCCAACTATTGCCAACAGCCTACTCTTCTATGCTCTACCTTCCAACCAATTATTTCCTTCCCAAATCCAGTATTATAGACTCAGATTCCTCTTATATTGATTTTTTTTATTCCCCTTATTGAGTTTTGTCTGCCAACCATAGCTAAAAATGGACTAAATTTGTCGAGCAAAAAATATTCAGAGTTGATGTTTTTTTCAGCATATTAATTGTGATGGTCTTATGTCCTATTCATCATATTCTTTCAAGATTTTTTAGTATTACATGGCTTGTTTGTAGTGTCAATGTTATCCGTTGATGATTTATTGGTTCTCTTTCTTTCAGGGGCTACATTGAAGCAATACGGGAGATAGAACAACAAACTAAGTGCAGTTTTGGTGGAGTTCATTTTGATGACATTGTTGTTGCGTGCGGCAGGTTATACTCTGTTATTTCGGAGCAGATTTTATAGTAAAATGATACCATCTTTACTCCTATAGCAAGCATCTTCTTGTTGCATTTGTCCTTTCGAAAGTTAGAACAAGTTGAAGCAAATTGTAGTTGCAAAGTAAAAGGCAAACATTTTTTTTCCTCTTTGAAATAAACAAGATTCTAGACAAACGCCGCAGCTTAAGAATATTATTAGTGTTAAAAAAACCAAATATCATATTGTTGACTTTAAAAGATTTTTAGTAATTATTAATATTATTAACAAAGATTAATTAAGCTTAATTAATATAAAGTTCCTGTATGCATGTCCCACTAGATGCCATAACTGTTCACGCTTTTGAAGTTCAAAGTACAAAAAGTCGAACGATGGTGTCACAATTGGGCGTGATAACTTAGCATTTAATTAAGTTAGGAACCACGGTTGGATGATATTAACTTTTAATTTACTTTCCATAGATTTTTATGACTTCTAATATATAAAAAAGCCACTATAAAATTATGAAGTACACTATATAGGAATTAAAACATCTAGAAAGAACGACAAAATCTACAGACAATCTTTCATTAAACATATAACATCTCACTACCCAGGAGAAAATAGTACAAAAGGAAAAGTGCAATCAAATCACAACATAATACCTTTCAGCTGTAGTCCCTTTTTATAAATTACATTTCTCATGTCAGACATATCAATGTACAATTTTTCCTAAAAGAAATAATTAAAATCAATAGTAAGTTTTCATGACTTAGTGAACAATTACAATCTTATTATGCATAAAATTCATATAGAAATGCTATGCATAAATAACCAAAAAAATGTAGTTCATTACTTAATAAAATTGTAAGCTTTCATTTTAAATTGAACCCTTCCCATTTGAGCTTAAGCAATTACCATTTTTATCCTCTTTAAAAAGTTGTATAAGGATTGCCGTCATACTTGATATTTTTAAAATTGTATTCATAGGTACCCTTAAAAATTTGCACCCGCACCCGAAGGTACACCTTTACTATTTACATTTTTTTTTTCATGCACGCGTACATCGTATTTTCTGTCAGTACCAGTTGAGAGTAATTAAGATTGATGTAAACATTTACATTTCATTTAAGATTATTTAAACCACTATTTTTCTTTTTTTATTTTCACTTTATTCATTTCAATATTTCCTTATTTCACATGTCTCTGATTATAAAAGCAGATATATAAATCAATAATGCAATTTTCTATTTAAAAAACTATAATTTAATACATACAATAAAATAATTACTCACATTAACCTTTAAGCGAACTCCGTAAAGTTTATGTCTCTACTTCACTATATCATCAATCTTTTACCAATCTAAAAAGGAATAGCCTTCTTCCACACATCCTAATTGAATAAAATTTAATAATATTCATTTAACTAATTATATCATTTATTCTAATAACAATAATAACATTAACAATTACCTTATCATCTTCTTGGATGGATCTCCCTCCAAGCTGAAATTTATATATCTCGAGTCCTGATTCAATCAAACTGTCTATTAACATTAATCAAGTACACAACATTTTAAAATTCATTAAATTACCTAATAAAACCCTAATATACCTTTCTCTTCAGCCTCATGATTAGAGATTCGACTCTGCCTCTCACGTGCAAGCCGCCTACATCCTCTTTTAAATGCATGTAAGGCTAAACTTCCCCTTCTCTTCCTTCGATCTCAGCTCGACTTAGCACAACACACGTGCCTTTTTCTTCTTTCTCCTCTACCTCGACATGTGAGTCTAGACTCCCACCCGTACGCACGAGCCTTCTCCTCCTTTTCCTCTGCACGCGAGCACATAGAGTCTCTTCTCCTTTGCTAGGGCTCGAGTTCTATTTCCTCTGCACGCGAGCACGTAGAGTGTCCTTCTTTCAGTTAGGGCACGACGTCGCCTTCTCCTTCGGCTAAGCAAGCTTTGAAGACTCCCATGCCCGCAATCAGCGACATCTTTCCTTCTCTATCTTCTTCCTCTTTTTTCCTTTTTCCATCTTATTTTTTCTTTCCCACTCTGTATCTTCTTGTTTTTTCTCTCACTCTCTCTGTCGATTCGTTCGAAGAGGTTATACGACTATTATGTCAAAATTGTAGAGATGCCCATATTTGATTATTATATTATTATTATTATTAGGATTTATATTTATTAATATTTATTTATTTTATTTATTTAACGGACAACTATTACAATCTTTTTTGAAAACATTCAATACAAAAATATACCTCAAATGAAAAGATATGGACATCTTTCTTGCATATGGGAAATTGTATCCCAAGTACCATCATTCTCCGATCTATGCTTTAATAAAATCTTCACAAATGACATTTCTCTATTATGAAGCTTCTTAACATCATATTCCAAAATCCTTTGGCTATTTTATATAACATAATAATCAGATTGTATATCTATTGAGTCTGCTATCACCCACTATACTTTCAAAATGAAGAAATGTAAAATATATTATGCACTCCTTGCATATGAGCTGATAGAGCTAATCTGTACGTCACATTTCCAATCTTTTCCACAATTTCATAGTGGCCTAAATATGTGAGACCCAATTTTTCTCTTTCCAAATTTTTGCACTCTTAAAGTGACTGACTTTGATAAATACAAGTTCTTCAATTTTAAACTCCACTATTCTATGCTCAACACCATAATATTTATGTTTATCTTGTACCACTCTTAATCTGTCTCTAATCAGCTTAATATTTTCAATAATATCATCAACTAAGCCAGATCCAATAAACTTTCTTTCATTGCTTCAGCAAAACATATTGGTGTTTTGCACTTTCTTCCATACAAGCTTCATATAGAGTCATCTCAATGTTAGCCTGATAAGCGTTATTGTAATTAAATGTTATTAAAGGTATATATGATTTCCATCTTTCACTAAAGTCAAGAACACAACCTTAGTAGATCCTCTAAAGTTTGAATTGTTCTTTCTGACTAACCATCTATCTGAAGGTGAAAAGTTGTATTAAAAGTCAATCTGATGCCCAACGGTTCTTGAATCTTCTTCCACAATCTGGAAGTAAATCTTTCTTCTCTGTCGGAGACAATAGACTTTAACATTCTATGCAATCTCACAATTTGATCCACATATAATTTGGCTAATCACTCAACTGGATACGCTTGTCTAATGTGCAAAAAAAGGGAAAACTTAGACAATCTGTCAACAATTTACCCAAATAACATCACGATTTTGTCGTGACCTAGACAATCCAATCACAAAATTCATAGCAATCTCCTCCATTTTTTACCTTAGAATCGGTAAAGGCTATAACGGACCTCAAGGATACTGATGTTTTGCTACACTAACTGACCTGAAGATACTTAGCTACAAATTTTGCCACTCTCCTCTTCAATCCCAGCCCCTAAAGTGTCTCCTTGAGATTTTAATACATTTTATTACTCCCTAGGTGAATAATATAGCCAAATAAATTTGTCTTATCTAGAATTTTTCATCTCCAATTACCAACATCTGGAAAATAAACCATGCTTTTATATTTCAATAAATCATTCTGATCTAGCACATACTTCTCCAAAATGCCTGCCTTACACTACTCTAGTATTTTTATCTCTGGCTAATGAATCATCGATCTTGCATTTTAAATTGGACTGCACTGTCAACTTATTTAATTGAACTATACCATCATCACTGTAATTCATTAAAAATAGTTTTAGTTTCTCCAAATCTCTAAGTGATTGCTTCTGCTGAGTAAATAAACAATAAACAATTCAAATTACTTGTTTCTTACTCAATGCATTTGCCTCCACATTTATCTTTCTCGGATAGTACTGAATATCTAAATCATAATATTTAATGAGCTCCAACCATCTGCTCTTCCTCAAATTTATTTTTTTCCGAGTGAATATATACTTTAAACTCTGATGATCTGTAAATACCTTACATCTGACTCCATATAGATAATATCTCCATATCCTAAGTGCAAACACAATCGCCGTAAGCTCCAAATCATGTGTGGAAAAATTTCTTTCACAATTCTTAAATTGCTTTAAAGCATAGGCAGTGACCTTTCTATGCTATATAAATATACAAACATAAACCTTTTAAAGATGTATCACTGAAAATATGAATCTCAACTGATCCTAAAATAGTAGCCAACATTGAAGCAGTCATCAGGGAAGAATTCAGATTCTGAAAAGACTCTTCAAAATGATCAGTCCTATCAAACTTCACTGCCTTCTGAGTCAATCTAGACAATGACAAAATTCATCTACAAATTTCTTGTAATAATTAGTTAAACTTAGAAAACTTTTGACCTCATTTATAGTAGTTTGTTTTAGCTAATCTGCATCACCTTGATTTTATCATAATCCACAAAGATATCATTTCCACTGACAATATGCCTAAGAAAAACTACACTTTTAAGCCAAAATTCATTTTTAAAAAATTTGGCATATAATATATTCTTTTTAAAACTTGTAAAACATGTAAATGATCTGTATGGTTGGCTTCATCACTACAATACACTATAATATCGCCTATAAAAACAATCACAAAAGTATCCAAAAACTTTTTGAAGAGCCTGTTAATCAGATCCATGAAAAATGTTAGATTATTAGTCAGTGCAAATGACATCCAAATTCATAGTGCTCATATCTAGTCCTTGAAGTCGTCTTTGACATATCTTATTCTTTAATCCTCAACTGGTGATAACCCTGGCCGTAGATTAATATTTGAAAATATATAGGCTCCTTCCAATTGATCAAGCAGGTCATCAATTATCCGTAGTGGATATTTGTTTTTAATTGTGAACTTATTCAATTACTTGTAGTCAATGTATGTTCTAAAGCTCTTATCCTTCTTCACGAATAATATTGGAGCTCCTCAATGTGAGTTGCTAGGTTTGATGAACCCCTTATCTAGCAATTACTGCAATTAACTTTTCAAATCCTACAACTTTTACTTGTGATTCTGTCGAGTGCCTTGAATACAGGCTCAGAATCTGTGAAGAGCTCAATAGTAAAATCAATCTCTCGCACTGGTGGTTACCCTAATAAATCATCAAGAAAATTTTTTGGATATTCTTTTACCATTATAGTATCACCCAATATGTTTACTTAGAGATATTTGTTATTCGAGCAAAAAAAAATTTGATTTTCACAATTCAACAATTTCAAAGTTTTCAAACAAATAATTATCGTGGATGTCAATCCTTCATCACTACAAAATTTAAAATTTGCTTCTTCAGGTACATTTATTTTGATAATCAATTGTGACAGTTTTTAGACAAAACAATCAATGTCTAAGTCACTTCAAACTTCACTAAGGGTAACACAGTCAATTGTGCATTAAAATTATTTCCATTAATTATAAGCTCAACTTCACATAACTGATGGACCTCCATAAAAGTAGTATTTAACATTCCAAACAATAATATCACAAACATTAAGCTATTATTCAATTTTATCACTTTAATCATCTCCTCAATCATAAAAGAATGTGATACTTCTGAATCAAATAATAACCTTATTAGCCTATTCTAAAGAACAATATAGCTATCATTAAAAGCATTGCATTGAACATAGGGTTTACTTATTAATATATTTTAGTTCCAATATTGTGTTATTAAGGACATAACGTGAATTCTATTATGATTAAACGTGCACTTGGTTAAATATCTCAAATGTTAAGCATACCTTCAATAAATTCAGGGAGTTCTTATCTTTCTGCTGTGAAAATGCATGAAAGCTTAGATGGATATTCTGTTGGGCCTGAACAGAATTTGACACTGATCATGAATATTCAACCGCCCTCGACTTGCCAAAACTCCTCTAAGGTAGTGTAGTATTGCCCCTAGAATCAACTAGGGCCATCTGTCCTGTTTTAGAGCAAACCCTCGTCATATTTCCTAATTTGTGGCACTAAAAAACAAGTGTTGGATCCTGAAAGACACTTTTGTGTGACCTCTCACACTTGTCACATTCTGATTTCAATTTGGCTGCCCACACTACTGGATTTGGCTTCTTAGCACTTGTATTTTCTGACTGGAAGGACTGCCTTCCTTTAGAGCCCTGATGAGACCTGAATCCCTCTGAATTTCTTCTCTTCTGAAAGTCCATCCTTCTTTGAATAGCTTCTAAATCCAGCTAAATCATTTTGGCCCTCTCCACCAAAATAGAATAATCATCGATCCTAAGAGAAATCAGTGGCTTTCTAATCACAACCTTCAGCCCATGCAAAAATCAGTGGCACTTCTCTGCATTTGTAATTAGTTGAGGCACATACCTTAAAAACATATTAAATTCAACTTTATACTGCATGATAGATCAATCTTGCTTCAATGGTTTAATGAATTTATCTTCCATTTGCCTTGTAGTTGAAAGTGACTCAAACCAGTCTTTAAAAGTGTCGTGAACTTATTCCACTATATTATGTGGCCGACGCTACCCATAATTTCTCCTGCAACGGACCTCGCCACCATCTCTCCGCTTCTTCTAAGGCAAAAGTGGCTAATGTAACCATTCTCTTTAGAGAACAAAACAACCCATCTAATATTTTTTTCCACTCATAACAGTTAGTTCTCAACATCCATCGGACTTCCTTTAGAAAAGAGAGGTGGCCTCATTTACTGAAATAACATCAAATACTTGTCCATCGAGTCTCGTACACTAGAACTTGCTTGAGTATGAGAGTTACTAATCGCTCAAATCACTGCAGTTATCATCTCAACAAAAAGTACCTACATTAACAATAATTTGTGGATATGCATCAAATTCTATCATATTATCTCTAACGTTTTCCCCTTGATTTTTTATATTTCTGAAATAACATAAGAAATATTATAATTAGACATATTTAACATTTCATTAATATATTTATGAATTAATTTCATCAACTTAGTGATTTTTTATTGTGATCCAGCCTAATTTCTATGATACAACTTTTATTGCGATTCGACCTGATAGCTTTGCATTAACTAAGTTTGGAAGTGCAGTTGGACGGTATCAACATTTCATTTATTTTACATTGATTTTTATGACTTCCAATATGAAAAAAATTAAGAAACCACAAATTACATTATATGAAAACAAAACATTCAGAAATAGCAACAAAATCTGCAAATAACCTCTCATTTAACATATAGCAGCATCTCACTCCCACTATTCTTGCCTCTTCTTTCCATGTAGCGTTGGCCTCCACACATAAATTTCAACTTCGGGAGCAATGGGACACTGTTCAGTTTGGTAGACTGTTGCTAAATCCTTTCTAGTGACGCCCCCCCCCCCTCTTTTGCGTTGATTTAAAATTAAGGTAGATGGAGCCCTTCTCTCATTTTATTTGGGTGCCATTGGCATTGTTATTCGGGATGAAAATAGTGATCTTGTTTTTGCAGCGGGCCGACCCATGGATCATTTGGATTCGGCTTGTGTGGACCTTGCCAACCATACCTTCTATTCACCACTATTTAGAGCCATGGATGCTTAAAGTTAACATAATTATTATTGAAAAAGAAAATTTTAATATCATATCTTCACTGCAATAAACCAAAGATGCCAACACTTGGAAGATACAACCATAAGGTTTGGAGGACTTCTCCTTTTTGTCTTTTTTCAAGCAAGTCTTAATTAAACATATAGATAAGACTAAGAATATAGTAGCCCATACTTATGCTCAAAATGCTATACATGGTATTTTTTTTGTTAGGAATGTGGATAGTTCACATTTTCTTTTTTCTTTCATCTCTTTTGATCGTGCCCATATTTGTAGGGCCGACCCCTTTTGTACGTTTTTGTAATCTTTTGATATTTTAATGCAAATGCACACTTTTAAGGAAAAAAACGATGCACAAAAAAAACTACATTCATGTCACAACATAATAGTTATCAGTTGTAGTTTTTATGTAAACTAAAACTCTCTTGTCAAACATATCAATCTACAATTTTTCTTAAATAAAATAATTGAATTTAACAATAAGTTTTCACGATAGTGAGCAATTATAATCATATTATGCATTAAATTCATATGCAGATGTTATGTTTGAATGACAAAAAAAAATACAGTTCATTACTCAATCAATTGTAAGCTTTCATTTTAAATTTAATTTTTCTCATTTCGATTGAAGTACTTGTCCTTTTAATCTCTTTAAAAAGTTATATCAGGACTAACCTCATTTCTGAAGGTATCCTCAAAATTATACTCGTAGGAACCCTGAAATATTTGCTCACGAGTAATTGTTTTCCCTGTCAGTACCATCTAGGGGTAATCTTAATTTACTTAGGGTTTGTTTGGTTGTATGTAAAAAAAAAAAGTTCAGAGTAAAAGAGAATGCAGTGTTTTATGTCTCTATTGGCAGTTTGGTTGTCTTTAAAGTAAATACAGGGGAATTATTTTTTTTATTTGGTTTTAAGCATGTAAAGTAAAATAAAAAGTTTTGTATTCAAGTTACAGGAGCTTGTTTGGTTGTCCGTAAAATAAATACAAATAAATTACTTATTATATTTATTTAAAAAATTATTATAAAATACATGTGCCTTTACATTTCATCTCTTTTAATTACTCCATTTAAGATCATTGAAACCACTATTTTCCTTTTTTTCATTTTAGTAATTATTTAATTCACAACATGTCTCTGATTATAACAACAGATATATGAATCAATAATGTAGTTTTTTATTTAATAAAACCTTAATTTAGTATATATAATATAATAATTACTCACTTTAATTATTAAGTGACCTCTATAAAGTTTATACCTCCACTTCACTATATCATCGAACTTTTACCAATCTCAAAATGAATATCGTCTTCTACACTTCCTAATTGAATAAAATTCTATTTGTATAGATATGGTAGAGGGGCATATCCAATTTTTCTTCGTCCATCAGTTCCCAGTCGTTCAGCGCGGAGTAGAGCAGTTTGGTAGCTCGCAAGGCTTTAAAAATACTAAGTTAACTAATTACATCATTTATTTAAATAACAATTATAACATTAACAACTATCTTATCAGTTTCTCGGATTGATCTCTCTCCAAAGCCTCATACACTTGCAATCGTTGATTTCTTCCCTTCTCTATCTTTTTCTTCCTTCTTTCTCACCTCAATCTCCGTGTTCTTTCTCTCGTACCCTCTCTCTCTCTCTCTCGTTTTGTTTGAAGATGTTATACGACCATTAAGTCAAAATCATAGAAACAACCCTATTCGATTATTATTAATATATTAGTATGTATGTATGTGTATATGCAAATCAAAGCAATTAATACAGAATTTTGCATACTAATATTCTAAAATTCTAATAAGTCTTCAAACTATTGAGCTTAATATTGACGCATAAAGGAGAGTTAGAGATACATATATGAGATGAGTAGATAATATATATAGTCATGGAGGCAGAAGCGGTATTCGGCTTTGGAGAACATGAAGTTCCTTCGTTCTAGGGTTTCGACGAAAGTTGATTTGGGTGAGTTCTTTCTATTCTTTTGCGTTGCGTTTCTTCGTGGTTGTTGGATGCTTTATCGTTGTTGTCGCGGCTTTGTGGTGTTGACTTCAATGGGATCAGGGCAGTGTTAACCAACTTCGGCCTCGTCTGGATCGCTCAACCGCACTGTCCGCACATCTGTATTGCTTTTCTATGTTATTCGTTCCTCTGAATCGCTCAATTGCTTCAACTACAAGTCTGGTTAGCCCATCAGCTTCATCTTTAGCGAAGTTTGGCTCCACCTAAATCTTGCAGCAACCCTCAACTGCCTACCCTCCTCCCCATCTTTTGTCGACCTTCTCTTGTTGTTCTTACGACATTTGCGGTTCTTTTGTTTAGATTGTTTTCATGGCAGCTCTCTCACCTTCGACTGAACTTGCTCCGAATGCGGGCAAACCCTCCTATGCTGCAGTGATTGACAAAGACAGTGCTCTTTTACAACTCGGGGATACTTTAATTTTTCCGCAGATGTATCACGATTCATTTGCTAGATAGGGAAATTGTAATGTCATAAAAGAAGCAAGAAAAAAGAGGGGTAAACTAGAATTAAGGGTCTGTTTGAGGCAGTTGCAGCATATCCAGCTTATGCTGATAAGCAACTTATCCTGATAATTTATTGATAAACAGCTAATCCGGATAAGCTGGCTGGTTGTTTGGTTCGTGTGTTTGTAAAACAGTTGATTCTTAATAAATGAACAATCTACCCCTCTTCTAAATAAACTGTTTGGTTTGTGCATTTTGTAAACAACTTATTTGCAGATTTTTTTAGTTAAATGAACAATCTGTCACACAAAATTTGTAATTTTCTCAACAAAATGACAATGTATACATGTTAGATATTTTAGAAACAATTAACCCCCTTCAGACTCATTCTACACACACATACAGACCACCGAAAAATTGCATTATAACATTAATTCATTTGGAACGTGATAAGTTTGTAAAATTGAAGTTCAAATGTTAAGTCATAAAAATACAAAAGAGTTGAGTTACATTTATATAACGCAAATATTTTCAGTCACATCAAAGAAGCACAGTTACATATACAAAAGTGAAATACATATTCACACACTAATATTGAGTATAATAAGACAAAAAAAAATAACATTTGAGTATAATAAGACAAAAAAAAAAATAACATGTTAAAATTACAAGGAAAAAAATGACAATATTGACTTTAAAATGTAGAAGCATATCACGACGAATGTTGTCTGGTTCTGACACTCCAGAACCCCAAGCAAGTTGTCTGACTGGGATATCGTAGAAACGGAAGTACTCGAACCACAAGCAGTGTTCTCAAGTTGTGACACCGTCGAACTCCGAGTCGTAGTGTCCAGTTGGGATATCGTAGAAACGGACGTATTGTCTGCCCACCTGAATAATTTGCAGTCTTTCATTCTGTGTCCCCACCGCGGACGCCTGTAGAATTGTCGCTCGTAGCTATGTGGCTGACGTGACATGAGTAGCAAAGATGGTAGCTCGCAGCGGCACATCACTTGCCCGGACTTTCCTGAATATCTGGAACTCATTGTCCTGCAAATATTAAAATGAGAATTAATCAGTCAATAAATAGAGGAAGTAAAGAAAATTTACTTACCGAATTATGGAGGCAACGGTTGCCGACAATAAAGTTCTGTTATCATTCAAGCTGTTTCACAGTTATCTCAATAAAATCAGTAGACATAAAAAATAAAAAAAAAGTTAAGAGAAGATAAATCCATATTAGGTAAAGATCTCAACAAGCTCATAATTAAAAAAAGTTAAATGTTTCAGTGTCCAATTATCAGTAATCAAATACAACTTCAGCTTACACATTGCAATGAAGAGCTTGTGCCTGAATAAACAGTGAAAACACACAGGCAAGTAATCTCATTCCAGCCAATAAAGAACATTGACCATAACCATTTTAAGCTTCATTTAAGATAAAAAAAACAGTGGTCGTCCAATCTCATTCCAGCCAATAGAACAAATTGGCCATAACCATTGTTTCAGAAAATCAGAAAATATCTTTGAAGTAGCAGGAACGAAAACAAATTAACCCATGCACATAACAGACATCATTCATATTTTGTCACAAAGCATCATTCATACACCAGGTACTTCAGGTACATCAGGTAACAACAAAAAAATACATAGTGATTTGCTCCCATTAAAAAGGAGAAATGTGTATATTTCAGAGATCATCAACCTTCTATCTCTAAGCATTACCAACCAATTTCAGCAGTAATGTATTCAGAGATCATTAACCCTCTAGTTGTAAGCACTACCACCCAATCTCAGTATTACCACATATATACCAGCAACAGGACATATGCCAGGAAGGCATCTCAATTTTAATTTCGTCCAAACAAAGGAATTCATAAGCTTGAACCCCCATCTGAATTTTAATTTCTACTTAGCAAGAATCTTTTCTACGTAGCAACAAAATAAGCCTTTGAAAGAATCTATAATAGCTCCCACAAGTATAAAAACAACGGTTGCCCAGAACAAAATTCTCAAACTACCAGAAGTATGGAAGCAACAGTTGCCCATAACAAAATTCTGTGGCCGTCCTAGCCGTTACATACTTGGTAGGTTATAATATGGAAACACATTAATCAACAAACAGTGAGGGTTGCAGGTTTCCAAGGCTTCAGATACCCCGCTTTATATAAAAAGTATCAAAGTATACTCCATCTAAGGAAAAATGTGTGCATGCTCCATCTCAGAAGCTATAAATAGCTAAAATAGTTATTGTTTCTAATAGATATCTTTGGCCAACCGAATATAAATTTATTCTAATCGGTATCAGAGCAAGATATGCACATGCTCAAACTCCCCAACTCTATAATCATTCTCATTCTTAATATTAAACTCATTCAGTTCTGGAAGTGACCTTTCCAAATTCCAGGTACATACAATTAATCTGTCCCAAATTGTATAGGATGGCAACAAAATGAGAATTCTGCAGCATAACAGACAAAAAAACCTCTTGCTAGAAAACCACAACAGACAAAAACATAACCATTGCTTCAGAAAACCTCTTGCTGAACCCATGCAGACAACAAATTAATAACGTTAAGCATAGTTATAACTTAAAATATAGGCACATACAATATAAGTTGAAGAAGTAAAAATTAGCTTCAACCTCTCTGCAACTTTTCTGCTAAACAATAAGAACCTGAAACCTGGACAAGTCTAAAATAATACATATGCTTGAGAACTTCACTGTTTTAAAGCAATTCATATGCTAGACTCTCTCTTACTAATATGAGAACTTCACCCTTTTTAAGCATAGTAATTCATATGCTTGAGAACTTCTCTCTAAACCGGTCACTTCCTTAAATTTAACCATGAGATTTTGTCACCCTTCCTTGTTAAAATAAGTGGTGGGTCTATTTCCCACCTCGACATCCCTCAGACATAGATCACAAAATATAGTACTGACCTCTCTATTCCACATGACCGATGATTCAACCTCTTTAGCTTTACTCATTGAGTTCTGTCAGATTAACGGATAAGCAAAAAATATTTCTTTTTATAGCAAGAAATGTCTCAACTGAGAGATAAATATTTATGTGGTAGACATGTGAACGCTAATAATATTGATGAAAAAAGAAAAAAAATTTCTCATCAAAGTCGCATTAACCATAACCAATTTTTGGAATGCATAGGAAAACAAAAAATCATTTTACTCTTCAAAAGCTTTCTTAATGATGAATATATGTTTATTTGGAAATATCATAATTTCATTTTGGCTCCATATTTCAATCAGAAAATACTTTAAATAAACCAAAAAAGGAAAATTTGACATAAGAACCACCCGATTCCTTTGTGTTTAAATTGGTATAACACCTGTACAAACCTCTTTTTTAGTTTTTTATTGCCTAAATCTTTGAGATCACCAAAAATACGTCTACAAAAACTTTTATTAGGTGAAACACACCTTTTGAAGCATAGGTAACTGGCAAATATGTATAAATTGAAGTCTAGGTTTTAGATATGTAAATCTATATGGATCGCGTGATATGTATGTGAAGCTTCCAAAAGACAAAAAGCTAACAAAAAATCAGAATAATATCATCATTTATACAGTCATTCCTGAAAATTCTTGAAATTTTCTCAAGCCAAATCTGATGGCCACAACTTGAACCGCAAGTAATGAGTAAGATCTAGTAATTTCACATCTATATGGTTCAACATGTGCTAAAGATAAAAGAGCAAAATGACATTGAAAGATAAGATGTGTATACTTTCACTGCGACCCATATATATCTACCAAATTTCTGCATTCATGTCAAAGAGTATTCCTCCACACAAACATGGTGTAAATTGCAACATACCAAGTTTCTACATTCAACTCTTTGTCAACGAAAACAGGAGGTAAATTCCAAATCTCTAGTCAGGAAAACAATTGTGATTGCAGTTCAATTAAAAAAAAATTATCATCAATATTTTACGAAGTACTGTCATTGTGCACATCCACAGAAATTACTTATCTGCCGCTTTTCATATCCACAGAAAAAAAAACAAAAAAAAGAGATCTAACCGCATTTTTTGAACGACTGTAAAGGACGAAGAAGGAAGATGAGACATGCGAAGAAAGAGTTATACCTGTTGAGAGAAATGCAGGAGTACAAATGCCGAAAAAGTAAATGCCGAAGAAGTGAAGATGCCGAAGAATGAAGAGGGAAAACGCACCGGATTGTAAGAGGAGGATCGCTTAGATCATGCAAAATGCAAAGGAGAAATGCTAGATGAGGGCGAATGTGTATGAGGAGGGTGGGGTCACGGGAGTATTAATCCGATTGAAAACTTGGCCCGTGGGGGTTGTCCCGTGGGCCGTGTCTTTTACAATTTTAACAACGCTGTTTTCGATAAGCTGGGAATAAATGCGAACCAAACAGGACAACGAAGTTTTCAAAACGCCGCCCGCACTTATAAGCTGCCCCAAACGGGCCCCATGTTTTTCTGACACTGAAATTTTAACCCTTGTTGAAAATTATAAATTTACTCTGATTGGAAAGTTCAAATTGGGTCACCCCAAGATGGAGACTATCAGGAAAGTGTTTGAAGATTTCAAGTTAGTTGGAGACTGAAAGTTGCCCTCTTTGATGAAAAACATGTTATGATACAGCCGAGTAAAGAAGAATACTATGCAAAGATATGCTCAATGAAATACATTTAAATTGAGGGCAAAGATATGAAATTGCTTAAATGCTCAATGAAATACATTTAAATTGATGAGGGCAAAGATATGAAATTGCTTAAATGATCCCATGACTTTGATCCAATTCAAGAACCTCTCATTGTGCCTATATGGTTTAAATTACCTGGACTCGAGTTTCACTTCTTCAACTATCAAGTACTATATGCTATCGGGGTTATTCTTGATAAACAAGACATTTCTACCTTTGATTTGTTAAGGTCTTCTATTGCAAGGATTTTAATAGAGTGATATTACACTTCCAGTGTAGAAGAAATCTGGTTTGACACTGCTCATAATGGTTACTGACAACAAATCATTATGGAACAAAAATCTTACTACTGCAATTATTGTAAGTTGTTTGGCCACACACATGATAAATGTTTTAGATTACACCCAAAGTTGAAACCTAATATTCCAATACAGCTGGACATTGATAATCCTATGGATGAACAATATGCAAAGAAATCATCTATTCCTGATCATGGTATTTCCGACAGTGCAGTTTTAGAACAAAACACAAAGGAATTCTTGATTCTTCAACATGTGAATTCTACTAGTAATACCAAAAAGGCAACTTAGATCCTACAACTTTATTGGAACCTGTTAGTACAAATGTTAATCAGACAGACCCCATTCCTCACAATGGAAGCATTTCTACACAGCCTAATATTGCTCCCAATGAACCTGATGAGAACCCACCTTTATGCAAGCATATTGAGATCCCTAATCCCTCTCATTTGGTTGTATTGGAAGCTCACCATAATAAGTTGGCACCACTTATTTCTGCTGGGGAAGGTTCTCATGCATGGGTAGAATGCCAAGATCAACGTGAGCTCTCTACTAAAATTTCAATATACAATCAGTTGGATCAGCAAGTGGAAGATGAATGATAGATTTATAAATCTAAGAAAAAGAAAAAAGGAATGTCTCATCTCTAGAATCTACAGGATTACTGTTTGATCGTCGCGGGTGGAAGCCCACTTCATAGTTTGTTGTTGGACTCCATTCCTAGAACCAAGGGGAGGGGGAGAGACAAATCCTCCAATCATGATTGATAGTTTTGCTTTGCTTTTGGGCATGACAATCCATCCGATCTACTTTTCGTTATTCCTACTTTACTCATTTTTCTTCGCGTGTATTGCATAAAAAAAAGAAGAAAAGAAAAAAATCTGCATTTGTATTTTTATTTTAATTATTTGTTGTCTCGTTGATTACCATTGATCGTCATTGCCGGTCTCATTCGAGAAGGTATAAAAATGGGGCAATAGGACAACTTTTTAAAATATCCATTCAAGGAAGCTCGAGTAGCATTCTTGGGAATTAACTACAGTTCGCGGAAATTGCTTGCTCATTTGGAAAATTTTCATAAAATTAGGGGATTTAAAATACTCGTCCTAAAAATGCGAGTGATCGTCCTTGTTAATTAAATATTGTTCGGAGAAAGTAAAGCACCACTCGTGGAGATGCTTACATGTGATTTAACCTTACTGCTGGCAAATTGAATGCCTATTACGCTTTGAAAGTCTATTACGTTGTTTAAGACTGTAACTTAATTACTCTGTTTTTGCTCCCCGGTTGCAGTGTCTCACGACATCCACTAAAAAGTCTTTTAAGACAATTGTGAATATTGATATTCTTCTAATGCCTTCTGATTGGAGTTGGCATTAGGAGACTGCCAAATTAATGGGTGAATTTGGGCATGCAAATAAATTAATGTTTTTTGGACAATTTAATTTTGTTAAATAACTCAAAATTTTTAATTATTTAAACTTACAAAATTATTTAAAAATTTGAACTTTTAAATTTTAGGCTCTTAGGGCTTCAAAATCAATTCAAATTAGGCTTCTCAAGCATGGCACCTAGTGCTTAAAAAAATTAAAATTTTGGTTTTTAAAATTTAGGATTCTAAATCTTAAAAAAAAATTTAAAATTGATTTCTTCAGGCTTAGAATCTTAGGGTTTGAAATTGAATTTAAAATTAGGCTACTAGGATTTAAAAATAATTTAAATCTGTGGCTTTTAAAATTTAAAAATTAGCTACATGATTTGCAATTCTAACACACACGCAAACAGAAGGTGGCCTTTTGAAAAGTCAACGTGATTTTGTGCATGGCTTAATATAAAATTAACAAATAAGCTTGCAAAATTTTAAATGATCTTATAAGCTCTAAGTCAATATTCAGTTTAGGGGCAATGCTTTGAGATTCGTACAGATGTGTTATGATCTTTTCAAGTAATTGTTCGAGCATTTCAATCTATGTGCATGCATTTTAATGGGATAACACAGTAGTCAGTAAAATTTCAAAGATTTTCAAACATGTTTTCATATTTGAAGACATACTCCGAACTTTAATATATGACATTAATATATGTGCTAGTAATTTTAAAAATGTGCAATTATAATCCCCGATTATGCTAAATGTTGCTATAAAGTGCTCAAATGTCATAACTACATTCCAGTGATATGTCAAGTTAACGTGCATTCATATGAATAATGAATATGTATATGATTAAGAGAAATATTTATGATTATAAGTTTCACACTTGAATGGTGTGCACAATTTCAAAAACATCCACCCACATGGGCTCAAGCTAAATTTTTAAATGTTGCAATGAATAACTTAGGCACGTTGCACGGGTTAAGACCAAATTTGCACTCAAATAGTCATATTTTGAAAATCAATAAATATCTATAAAATATGATTGTCAATCCTACCCAACTAGTTCGATCCTCCTCGTATGGACTCAAGTTAATGAGTCTAATAATTTACCAATAAAAGAATTACAAGTCCAAGTTACTTAGTTCGATTCTTCTTATTTTTAGCAACTATGAGTTGCATCCTTTTGTGCATGTTCAAAGAAAATTTAATACCTAATAACTAATTAAAATATTAAAATATTATAATTTATTAAATTTGTATAAATGAAATAAATTAAATTTTAATAACCTGAATATCATGTTTATTTTAGGATTTTAATCGACGTCAAGATAAAACAAATAATAAGTTAATCAACATCGATGTGAGTATTTATATTTTTTTGCTATAATAATATTTTATTTTTTCTCGATCGAATGCATTTACTATCATTGTTATAGTACTGCATGCTCATGATTTATGGTGTAATGAATTTTTGTTCATATTATAAGAATGAACTGTGTGCTCAACTTTGTTTAATTTATTATTAAATTATGTATAAAAATATTAACTGTTATGCAAATGAAATGAATTGTTATTATTTTATTCTTTCATGTGCATGATTGACTTTGATGGAGTCACCATTTATTGTACTAGTGGGGGAACACTACGGTGCTCGTGCATGTATATGAAAAATGATATTGATATTGATGTACCTTACTTGATACAAATATTCAGAGGGTGTTCTTATGATAGTTATATAGACATATAATGATATTGATATGTTGTTGATATAATAATATTCATTGAATTACATCATATTGGGTAACCGGTAAATGTTTATATTGATTTATTAAAAAGTTTAATTGACATGCATTTTGATTTTTCTTACCCTGCATTGCTGTAGTTTAGAAGTATGAGTATTCACTAGCCTGTTCAACTCACTTTTATTTTTTTCAAACTAAAAATTCAGGTTTAAATGATTGATTAAAAGATGAAGCAGTAGAAGAGAAATCATTTATAGAAGATGCAGATAACTAGTAACGAGGTAAATTTAAATTATTTTAAGTTAATTTGACTAGCGACTTTTTCATTTGTTAATAGTTATAAAAAATAAAGATGGAAAATTTAGTTCCCACCGTATGACCGTCTGTTACTGTCTTAGTTAATTCTAAGCCTCGGGTCGGGTCGCGACTCTTGCAAAATGAGGGAAAAATCTCTGGTTAGTGTTTTATCTACTCTTTCATTTGCCTTCTAAAAATTTGACCCTCAAAACTCTCAACAATAAAAACAATAAAATTTGAAATTTTGGGGAGTGGTCCGAATTTTCGAAGCCCACACATATACCACTATGTGACAAGATTCTCAAAATTGTACACTATGATGCTTATCCATATGTGTTTTACAGCTACTGGTGAAAGACTTAATGCCAACTGCAAAATTTGTGTTCATAATTCAATTGCTTGTAATGGGAAGCTTGATTAGGACACATTTTCAATATCATCATTATCTTTAATCAGGAAAATGCTTTTTTTAAAGCCAGTGCTTCGGACTCTGTTTAGAGATTAAAGGAAGAAATTTCACTTTCCATGGAATACATTTATAAAATTTACTCCTATTAAATTTAAAATTCCTCTAAAAATTGTGTGATTAAAAGAGTATTAAAAGGTGCATTTTTAATATATTTCAAATTTATGCTTCAACAACAATTTAAGGCAAAAACATCTAGTGGAAAAAAATTAAGAAATTGTGCTTAGAGTATATGAGTTAGCAATACATGCAGAAAGAGGTATTTTATTTACTAAAAGTTAACAATTGTTTGGATCTGGAACTTGATAAAGTATTAAAAAATTCTGAAGCCTAGGTGTAAGCTTCTGAGATTTTCCGTTGAAGTGAAGAAAAATTCAAGGTTAATAATATATGGACCCCCCCTACTCTTGAACTTTAAACTACATGGCTTTGACATAGATTTTCAAATAGAAGGTAGATTTCTGCTGCAGGAAAAAGCCAGGAAGGAGGCCTACAGGGAGAAAAGGGGCCCATAGGGAGGAGTTCCTGCTGTAGGAAGGGGATTTAGTCAGGCAGGTGGAGGTTCGTCGGCTAGGGTAAGTTCTGTTGCTTTGATACCATGTTAGTTTGGAGAATGAGTGGATTACTTTTATTGATATGGAATATTGGCTTAAACACAACCTACTAGAATTCTAAACTTAAGAAAGAAATAACACGATTATAAAAATCAAATGAAATAAACCTAAAACAAAAACTCATATAACTTGCCGGAAATAAAAGGAAATATATAAAGATGAAATAATAGGAAACAAATAAAATCCTAATATAACTTCTAACACTCTCTAATATTGCATGATTGAGCAACCACCATGCATCAATCTAAAGATGAAATTTAAATGCATAGCACTTGGATTATAATTATCATATCAGTTTTATATAACAATTGCACCTTGTGAAACTAGATGTCAATTTCCTTTTCTTATGTCTCCCTACTTTATAAGAACACCTCAATATCTCATTTTCTTAAGATGGAAGGTTAACCTATAGGTAGCTGTTAACTTTTTCTCAAGCATGTATTATGGATCAACACAATCTATGCTGTGATGGGTCCTTTATTATTTTTCCCTCTCATGCATCATTCGAATTATTTTTCATACTTCTAATCAGCCACATGTAGTACAATTTTCTATTATGCTTACGTCTTATGGAAGCTTTCAATGCTTACAACATTCTTTCATTTGGCCTTCTTCTTGCTATTTGTAGTGGGGGTACTATTGCTGGCCTTGCTCTTGGATCTACATTAAGCAATTTGCAATCGAAAGTATGTTAATACTAATCTTAGTTGCTTGGTTGATCCCTTCTGATATTTTTACTTTTAGGCAGTTTGTGCTTGATAAAGCAGGTTCATGCATTCTCTGTTTGTGATGATCCGGACTATTTCTACAACTATTGTCAAGGCCTTCTTGATGGGCTTCAAGCTGGGGTTGATTTACATGATATTGTGAACATTCAAGATGTGAGTTGCAGAACTATCAAATTTAAAGTTCTTGTCGTTTATTGACCTCTTTACTATTAGAACTCTATTTATCCATGTATTTAGTTTCATACAAATAGAAAGCTAACCTAGCAGAACAAAGAGAAAAAGTTTTTCTTGTATGTATGTATTTATCTATGAAAACCATTTTAATGTATGTTTAACAAAGTTGAGAATCATGAACATTTGAAAGATAAATTTTCTATGGAAGAGTAGTGCGTATGGACGGTATTGTTAGAAGTGCGTTGAGGTTGTTGTAAGTTTGCCGTTCTTATTTCCACAGTAATGACTAGGGGGCCATCTATTGTGGCATTTGAATAAAGCCTTGTACTTAGATTATTGCTAGGTTGACATAACATGCATTTTAACATGAAAATAAGATAGCGTCATCATGGTATTCAGTGTTTTTTTACTCCCCAACTGTTTTACATCTACACTTCTAATGGGTGGAAAAGTTGCTATTTTTTGGCACCATCAAATGTGCTTTAGGATTTTCATTCAATGATCAATACCTAAGCAATTACCGATGGATTCTAACATATAAGCTGACACTCAAAATTAACTCTACTTAAGTTTGAGTTCTGCAATATCACAGTGAAGCATCTTGTTTTCTAATGTGCTAGTCACTGCTCTTTGCATGCTCTTGTGCTGTAAAGATGACAAGATTGTGTGCCATAGCATATGATTTGGGCTAATAAGATGAAATAAGGCTTTTTTTTTGTGTTGTAAACTTTGTTGTACTGTAATCACTGGATCATAAAATAAGGATGGTGTATTATGGTCTTCAGGGCATGTATCTCTAGCTACTTATGTTGTTAGTGCATTGAACTTGTATTTTTTCATTTACAAGGGCAAAATTCAAGCGACCACTTAGAATAGTAAGAAAATAGGGAGAAAATGTTGTACATCATTTATCTTTTTTTGACAATTGGTCTATTAAATCATTGCTAATATGTATCAAAGATTGATCTCTAACATTATCTCATATTGAAAAAGAAAATAATAAAAAGTACTACTTTGCAAAAATGTAATTTATTTTGTATGAATATAGAAAGAGTGCGCACAAATATATATATATATATATATATATATATATATATATATATATATATAAGAGTGTGTGATAGGGAAAAC
>NW_018164899.1:57598-68864 GCF_001263595.1 Phalaenopsis equestris
TATATATATATATATATATATATATATATATGTATGTATTAGCGTCTGCTACGGTGAATCCTCATCATCGTGCTTGAAGAAAGGGTTCGCGCCTTGACTTCCTCTGCGCCATCTCTCGTCGTCTTGTTAGTGCTTTATCTCTCGTATGCTGTTGAAGGATGATTTCCGGGCGCGGACGTCTGTTTCGTCGTCTCGTCCTTCCTCATGCTCGAAGAAGAAATGTTCGCGCCACTTCGAATTCGACTGCTCGTTGAAGGACGTTTTCCAGCGTCTTCACCTTTCGTCCTCTGCTCGAAGTAGAATGGGATTCCACTCATCCTTCCTTGCTGTCTTACTTGTGATGGCTTCAGACAGAACGCATGTTGCTAACCTTGCTGGTGTTCATGCCTCAGGTACTTCTAAATCGTGCTTCTTCCCACCTTCCTTTGTTCTAGCGGAGGGTGGCGTATTTTGTTACATTAAAAAATCTGGTAGGAAGAATGGGAAGGCGACCATCTTTTTTACTGAAGTTGAATGTAATCAGCTTGCTTCCTTCTGTCGTCTGAATTTGATCAGGAAATTCTTTTATGACTATCCCAAAATGGAGCTTATTCGTTAGGAATTTGAGCTTATGCACCTTTTTGGGGAGTGAAAAATTGGACTTATAGATGACCGACACATCCTTTTTCAACTTAATAATGAGGAGGATTACACACGTTTATTTGCTAGAAGATTAATCTGGATTGATAACATAGTAATGAGAATTTTTAAATGGTCGGCGGATTTTAACCCACAGACGGAACCACCAACCATTCCGGTTTGGATTCGCCTCTCTGGCGTGAAATTTTATTATTTTACTCAAGAAGTGTTGTACTCTATTGCCTTAGCCTATGATAAACTACTCAAAACAGATATTCGTACTTTTAATCTTTCACGTCCCTCTGAAGCCAGGGTACTTGTTGAAAGGGATATCACTTCAGTCGCTCCTAAGGAAATTTGGTTAGACTTACAAAACCGATGATATTGGCAAAATGTTGTTATTGATCTTTTCCCTTCGTATTGCTCGAATTATCATATGTTCTGCCACTCTAATTCTCAATGTCACCATCTACACCCTCATCTAAGGCCAAAGGAGCAAAGTGCTAAGCTAGAGGTAGAGATTCCCCCTCCTCCTGATCTGCTCTAAGTTATTGACACTATTGATCATCGGAAGGATACTCCTGAAGGTGTCACTATTCCCTCAGTCAATTTGTCAACCACTCAGTCTCCACACAATGCTCATGATGTAGGTCCCCTGATTCCTCTTAGGGAACCTCTGTTCGTGGGGCAGAGGAGACATTTCATACTTCATTTACCCTAGATCCTATCACTGATGTAATGGGTGGCAGTATTTCTAATGCGTTTCTACCGCCTCATCAGATCGAGCAAGTTGTTACTGTTAGTCAGACACATGGGGCTCATGATGTGCAACAACCTATACATGTCCGTACTATAACAAGAGACAAGGCTAAATTGGATCATTCTCAAGTTTCTTGGATATGCGAGTCTTGGCAGAATTTTGGCGTAGAGTTTATATGTCTACATTTAATCTTGTCCTTTTTTTGGGGGTATACATGTATCTTTCTGAGACTTACCTGTGTGTTGTATGTCGGATGGTTAGGGTGTCAATTTGGGCCCTTTCTTTCAATCTATCTATATACCTTTCCTTTTTTAATATATTTGTACTTGGGTTTTTCTAAAGATATATATATATATAGGTTTCCGCTCCCCTGCTCCCTGTTTCGGGTTTCCGCTCTCTACTCTGCTAAGCCGCAACTCCATGGCTTCCGATAGATCATATGCTGCTGCACTTGGGGGTGTCCACGCCTCAGATGCGCCTAAATCATGTTCTTTCCTTCATTTTAGTGGGCGGAAGACATCAAAAAACTTGGTAGGAAGAATGAGATGTCTGCCATCTTTTTTACAGAAGCTGAATGTATTCAACTTGCTTCCTCCTGTAGAATGAATTTGGTCGAGAAATTTCTGTATGACCATCCCAAAATGGAGCTGATTTGTAAGGAGTTTGAGCTTATGCACCTTGTTGGGGAGTGAAAAATTGGACTTTTAGATGGAAGACACATTGTTATACAACTAAATAATGAAGAATATTACACGCGTTTATTTGCTCGAAAGATAATCTAGATTGATAACAACAATGAAGATTCTGAATTTGTTTGTGGATTTTGACCTACAGACAGAACCACAAATCATTTTACTTTAGATTCGTCTTCCTGGTCTGAAATTTCATTATTTTACTCAAAAAGTGTTGTACTCTATTGTCTCAGCTTATGGTAAGTCACTTAAAACAGACATTCCTACTTTTAATATTTCCCGTTCATTTGAAACCAGGGTACTTGTCGAAAGAGACATCACTACACCCGCCTCTGAGAAAATTTGGTTGGGCACACAACATCATGAATATTGGCAAAAGGTAGTGATTGAACATTTTCCTTCGTATTGTTCAAATTGTCGTATGTTCTGTCATTCCAGTTCTCAATGCCACTATCTAACACCCCAACTCAGACCAAAAAAGCGTAATGCTCCGCTAGAGGCAGCGATTTCATCTTCTTCTGATCAGCTCCAAGTTATTGACACTATTGGTCATCAAAAGAATATCTCGGATGATTTCACGATTCTCGCGAGCAATATGACAACCATTCAGTCCCCAATTGTAGCTCCCTTGTCTTTGGAATCTCCTATCGTGGGGGAGAGGGTGAGTCTTCAGACCCCACCTGCTCTAGATATCACCGATAATACAGGTGACAATACTTCTACTACTTTACTAGTTTTTCATCAGGTCGAGCAAGCTGTTAATGTTACTGAGGCTCATGGGGATCGTGATGTGCAACAGCCTACACCTGTCCGACCAACTTTGGAACCTACTGATCAGATGAGTCAATCATCGGTGAGGAATGACAGGTCTACACATCCAGGAGGAAGAAGAAGAATGGAGACCTACTTGAGCTTAGAAATTTGATGAATGATACTGTAGTAACTACGAGCAATGGTACTCACCCTTCCAATTTATTAGCCGACTCACTTCTAAGAACTAGAGGTAGAGGGAGAACTAAAGCGGGACGTCCCGAGCACTTTTGCGTCATTTTGTGGCCTTTTGGTTTTTTACCTTTATGTATCTTTGCTTTATTTGGGTTTTGTGTACGTTGTATTGTGTGAGTTGGGCTTTCTTTTAGGCCTCTCATACAACCTTTCTGTATCTTTTCAATATTAATATGTTTTTCCTTTGGGCTTTTTTTCTATATATATATATATATATATGTGTGGTCAATTTAGTCTCAAAGCATCAAATTTCTCTTAGTTTGTAGATCAACTGTACAAAGTGATCCCTCGTGTATAAATTGAGTTTAAAATTGATCCATAGTTTCTTGGCTATACAAATTTGATATCATTTTTAGATCAATTTTGTATGATCAAGAGACTAAATTAAAAAAAAGTATTAATTTGGAACTAAATTAACAGTGTACGAATAGAGAGGATTATTTTGGAGCTTAAGATATGTCCCATGTCAAAGTTGTTAAGAATCATAAAGGCAATGAATCCTTCGATTTTTTTTTTTCAGGCAAAAGGCTTGGGTTATGCCATCAGTAATGCAGAGGAGCTTCAATTTGTTAAAGACGTTGCAGCTGAAACTGGAGTAATTCTAGATCCTGTTTACAGGCAAGATGTCTTTTTTTTAGCACTTATCTTACACTTCGTGCATCTATATTATTTCTTCAAAGGAAACAGGCCCTATCAAAGGATTGCTTTTTTTATGGACTTGCGACTTTGGTTGATACTAAGCAGATTTATTAATCCATTTTGAAAGAATCGCCAATTCATTGGGTAATTAAATTAAAAGAAAGAAAGTGTGGCATATTTTAGACTAAACAAAGAAGAACTAAAGGTGGTTTTCATTCTTATTTATTTAACATTGATGTCTTGGATTAACATGATCCTCAGTATTGGAACAATTTTATTCCTAATTTGCATGGTGAATAGATATTTGGGTTACAATTCCTTTCTTTCTCACCCAAAAATCTTGATGAATTATAAGCCAAACTAATACTCCCCTCTTCGGATACCTTAGTTTATAAAATATTACTTTAGTATTTTTTTAATAAAATTTATATGCCGCCTATTGCTGTCATTCCTTTGTAGAGTTAATGCATTTTAGACTAGTGGTTTAGTCACGCATCAATTTTTATAAGAAAAAAATTAGCTAATGATAAGTTAGTGATTGCGTGCATCTACATCTTTGGTTGAATAGGTTTTCAACGCATGCAAAGGTACAGAATCTCTTGACCCATGATTGACTCCCTAAAATTAGTGGTATGAAAACCAATGATAGTTGTGTTGCCATGCATTTTTTGGAGTCACACTCCAAAGTTTGAGGAACTCATATATTGGGTTCCCGTGTGGAGTTGTTTGATCAGTCTTGTGAGTGGTATTGACTTGAGAGTTTGGCTGCATGTTATAGTTTTGTGATTATTGGCTTGTGGAATATTATATTTTATATCATGCTAGGATAATGACCTACAAACATTACTGTATAAGCAATTCCTCAAGACAAGCCTAGCCCTTTTTATGTAAATCAAATGAGCTAATAGATTTTGTAAGAGATAACTTTCAAATCAATCATATTAACATAACCAATTTATCATGAGGCCTTTAGAATTTTGAGGATGGGAACATACAACGGAGCTGTGAAATTTAATTTTTATCACTAATTAATACAAATAATCTTCCAAACAGATCAACAGAGCCACTAAGAAACAAAAATTAATTAAAATGATTAAAATAAATTTACTTTTGAATTGAATTTTTCTTTTATAAATATTCTCCTTCTATTTCTCATTCTTCAATCAAAGATTAAATCTGAAATCGTTCGGTATAAAATAACACGAGCTATCAACAAGTCAATGAATATTTCATATTCTAAACTATAGTAACATAATGATCAATAAAATAATATGTATACTAGTCAATTAAAATAAATTCGTCTAAAAATAATTGATAGTTACTATTGGATTATGGTCATTCAAAAAGATTTATAACATTATATTGTATAGTAATTATTTTATTTTATCTATAATATTTACGTCCATCTCAGGAGCACCATCTATATTGGACCAATGAAGGTATATCAGATTTAATATTAAGTTTCCCAAGTTAATATCATAAGGAGGTAAATTCCATTAGTTAACCTACGCATACAATCACTTTAGTTTCCCAAATTAATATCATAAGGAGGTAATTTTCTTTAGTTAACCTGCACATACAATCCCATCAAATTTTCATATTATTCAATATATAATATAAATATCTTATAATTATGTATAAAAAATAATCTCGTTGAAGAACTATAAACATTTATATCAATATGATCAATAATATTAACAAGTAGATGAGTTCGGGTAATATTTTGCAATTAAATTAAATAACATCTATAACTATTCATTTAAGTGATTTAGAAGAAGCAAAAATACTACTATAATTTAGAAATAAGAGTGATCTTCTCGATGTCGATATACTGACTTTCCATCTCTTTGCTCCTTAATCCTAACTCCTTGATTTTAACACTCATAATATAGAAAATTTTCATATTAATAAATTTTAATCATAGTAGTTACATATTCTTCATTAATGTTTTTTTTCATATTAATTATATTATTTTAATTTTATTTTTAATCTCTCAATTTAACTCTAACATATTAAATTATTAATCTTGAAGCTTTTATTAAAATTTTGTAAGTATTAAAATTTCTTTTTCTTTGTTTCTTTATTTATTATAAATTCAATCTAATCTACTTCTTCGTTACATTTATGTCAATGATATAGTTATAACAATTTTATTTTTTTATAGTTATTTACATTTATTAGTATTTCTCTTATTATCTATTTATATGTTTATTGCACTTAAACATATAAATCTCATTCAATTAATTTCTACCTTAACTAATTTTGAACTCTAATTTCTTATTTTCGTAATGATGTATTAATATTTGATTTTATATTCATTTTTTTTATTTATCAATTACTATAAATTTCTAATATTTACTATATTATTTATTAATAATGTTAAATAATAATATTTACTATATTTTCAGTTATAACTATTTTATTTTATTTTATCTATTTACATTTATTATTATTTTTCTTATTATTTACTTATAATTTTATTTTACTTAAACATATAAAACTTTTTCATTTAGTTTCTACCTTTACGTAAGTATTTGTGAGCTCTAATTAAATCTCTAATTTCTTATTTGATATATCATACTTTGATTTAATATTCTTTTTTTTAATTTAGTAATTACTATAAATTTTCTAATATTTAATAGATTATTATTTAACAATGTAAATGATGTGGGAGCTTACCGCAGGATTTAACAATCGTGAGAGGTCGGCTGAAACAATCCTGTTTTCGTTTCTTATGTTTTTTTTCTTATTAGCCTTCATTCTTTTTTTAGTCATTTCCTATATATGTGTTGTATTAGGGTTTGAAATTCAATTTTAGCTTGAATTTCTATCAAGACTGTCACCGGGGCCCGTTTCTCCCTTCGAGGGTTGTATCCGAGGGTTTGGGTAGTGCTCCAGTTATATTTCTCCCGAGGTGATTTTTATTTTCCCTATTCCTTTCCACATCCTCCTCAGGATGGGATGCCATCGATTTGAGTTGAACCCAGGAAAGACTCCAACTGAGTTGATAATAATTGCTCTAGAAGATAGTGAGTCTAAGGTAGTAGGCATTCATGTAGAGTAGGAGATCATGGTTCATAAAACTACTATTTTGCAAACAATGAGAGAATAATCAACATGACTAGTATTGGATGTTCAGAAGAGATATGAGTTTGAGGAGCTGATATCAGACAAAGCAATTCCAGATAAGAGAAATTCAGACTTTTCAGATATTTAACCTACTTTTTGAGTTACCTCTATTGAGGGAGGTCCAATATGTCGTAGATGAAACTCTTTTATGTTTCTTCTGGAAGCCCATAAGGAGTCATTGTGGTATTAAATTCAGTTCAACAGTATACTCGTCGACAACTGATCAAACATGATGGATGAAGCACAATGTTGGAAATTGCTTTAAGAGCCTTGTTGGAAAGAACATTCTACAATGGGATTCAGGTCCTTTAAAACAAAAAGAGGCATATTCTAAGTGGTTATACTTCACTGTGGTCCAACTTACCATATATTTTGTCCCAGAGTTGATTTTTCCCTACATACTTATTTATCAAATACACTCGGATCAGTATAAAGAGTGGAAGGTGCCAATTATAGATTTGATGGTTCGAGACTTTGTTTGGTTTGTGAGGATACTTATCTACATGTAGTTCCAGTTATGATTGTGCCAAAACAGAATGAATACATATTCTATCAAGATGTGTTTTGGAATGCCAATGCTAACAAGTTTGACTTACCAGGAGATTACAAAATTTTCGCCTCCTTCAACGTGGTTGACCTGAGACCATATGATAAGGAGACGGAAGCTTCGACGGATGAGTTTGAAGCTCTCGCTAACTCTGGGAGATTGACGTCGGAGCTTAGTTTGGATGTGGTACTATAGCTGCTACAGTAGCTACAGTACCACATCCATGGTTATATTATCCTTCATTTCTATTTATTTATTTCCTATATGTGTTGTATTAGGGTTTGAAATTCAGTTTTGGCTCAAATTTCTGTCGGGACAATCATTGTTTTCTATTTCTCCCTTTGAAAGCTATATCCTAGGGTTTGAGTGGTGCTATGGTTGTATCTCTCTCCCGAGGTGGTGTTTATCTTCCCTATCCCTTTTCACATCATCTCTACGTCGCTCTGGACCGCGCTCCATTGTTGCAGCCTCCCCCAAAACGTTGCACCTTGTTGTTTTCCCCGCAGTTTCCTCATTCCAGACCTGTCCTTGTTATCGCTACCCTGGACAATTGTCATCTTGCTGTCCTGCAATTTCCAGCTTCTCCTGTCGCTTCCACCAACATCCCCTATCTTTGCAGCCACCCGAAAATAGTTTTTTTCTGTTGTTTCCTATTGTTCCAACCATCAACAATTCATTCCTCCTTTCAACTTGTTGCCCTTGCCGCAACTACTCTTTGATGCCATCGTCCACACTCTTGGTTGTTGTTGTGCCTTCCAAGCTTCACCCACTCATTACTACCTCTTCGGAGGGCCAAACCCTTGTCGATCACTACCACTATTCCAAGATCCCACCATAGTTTGATTGGTTGTATCATTTCTGTTGATATTTCCAATTTTTGGTTGTCGTGTTGTTATATTTTTTCTTTCTAGTGTGTTGATTGAACTGCTCGGTTGCTTCAAGTAATAATATTTGTATATATGTTATGGTTTGGGTTAACTCCGACATCAGTTAATTATGTGTCTCAGCAAAAATAATATTTTAATATTTTACTTATAAAAAATTTCAATTAATTAAATTATTCTATCTCATTTGAATTTTAGATTTATTTTCTAAGTATCAATTTATCTTTAATTAAATCAATTACTTTTTTAAGTTTTTTAGAATCATAAAAATTTTGATTTTTATAATTGAAATAAAAAACTAATTAAAGTTTACCTCATACTCATTTATGTGAATGCTTCGGCGGTGTTTGGCTGCTACCGGGATTTACGTTAAATAAGATTTAGTAATCCAATATATCCTGCCACGGAGATGGAGCTCGTCGACGGCAGAATAAATCCTTTATAGCCGTCTCTCATTTGGATTTATTAAATCCATATTTATGTTATAATAGAGACGAAACACGATGAAAAGTGATAGAACATGAAAAAGTTTGATTTAACGGTTGTTTTTGATATTTGACTGGATTTAAGTCAAATTCATCGCTAAACCCTCTTATTTGTATGCTACCAAACACGGCCACGCACAAGCATGAAAAATTCCTTGCACAAAAAACACCTTTTCTCCGTCTCATGTCCAATTTGCATGTAAAGATGCTTGTCGGATCTCCTTCACCACTCTCTATCTTTATCTCCTTCGCTTGCCATAATCACATTCCTATGCACGACTTGAGCTCGGCTTGCACTGAAGCTTGCGATCTGCGCTTGCCTGCTTCTTGTTTGTTCTTTAATAGCCACAAGGGCCTCCTTCGCTTTTTCGTCGCTTCATCCACCATTTTGCCTCCTCCCCTTCATCTGCTCGTCACTTCAACTTCATTATTGATGCTAACCAAATCCAATTATGGTACGTTACACAGCTCACACAAAAGATTACCCATTTTATGAGGAAAATTTTTAAATTAGAAGGGAAAATCATAGGCCTTTAGGCTACTCAAGGTCTTCACTCTATTATAGAAAGTTTACAAAATTTGCTTTTATATGAGAGTTTTGGATAGCTTTCAGCATCAACCATGCGTATCAGTTGGGCACAAACTCCCATCTAGAGAGGTATAAAAGCTTCCACACCCATCAGCTATCCACAAGGGTTAGCTCGCAACAGAGATGACATCATTTTATTCTAGGATTTTCAAGATTTAGTGTTAGAAGAGAAGAATACTAAAAGCTTATTTGAGATCATTTTTTTATGTTTTTTTTTATTTTAAATAACATGTTTTTTAGAGTTGTTTTTATATATTTTTATTTTTTAATTCTAAAAATAGATTAACATGTTTTTCAGAACTATAAAAATAATTTTTAGGTGTTTTGAGTGTTTTTGAAAACAATTATATCTTACCCAAATATGTAAAAAATATTTTGTTTTAAACCAATACTTAAAAGAAATAAAAAAAAAAATACGGAAGTAATCCCAAACTGGCCCCTAAGTGAATAAAAATGTTGGAAATTGAAGAAAACTAGAGAATTATATTTTCCTATTTCTCAATCATCAAATTACAACTCTTCTTCCTTTCTAATAAGGAACAAATAGGACAAACTTAATTTCAACCTTTCCAAAAATAAAAAAAAAAATCTCAAGAAGGAAAAAAATATGACAATAAAAAGAGAATAGAGGAGAATAAAACTAAAATTGGAAACTTAAAATTCCATGCACCCCCTCAACTTGGATCATAGATATTGTAAAGGCTCGACTTGGTATTCAAAGCAGTGAAGTTGCCTGAAAATAGAGATTTAGCGAAAATTTAAGCTACTCGAATATGAGTAGGAATGTAGATTATGAGAATAGTACTTCCGTTGACTTTTTTAGAGATTAAATGTCTATCAATCTCACTGTGTTTGGTTTTATCACGATGTACAAGATTCTTTACAATACTAATAACTGTTTGGTTATCATAGAACATATTTATGGGATTGACTGTGGAGTATCTCATCTCACTTATTAACCTTTGGATTCACATTCTTTAACATTGCCGTTGTCGGTCCCAAGCCCGGATGAGAAAAGTGGAGGGTTGCGTTAGGTAGTCGACAACCAGCGTAAAACTTGTCGAAAAAATCATGACATGAATCCTTTTGATCATTGTGTAAGTGCTAGGGCGTCCCCTGGAAGCGACGCGCTGTATAGCCTGAATACAGTGATAAGTGTGCAAGGGACGCTACACCGGCGCCCGGGTGTAGTGTTAAATAAGCAAGGGTTCCCACATTACGGGCGAATGCGGGTAAAGAAGTTAGTCCATGAAACTAATGAAACTAATATTAGGATAGGATCTTGGAATATAAGCACTCTCAATGGTAAATTAATGGAATTAGTTGATATTATGATTCATAGAAAAATTAATATCTTATGTATTCAAGAAACTAAGTGGGTGGGAGAAAAGGCTAAGGAGATTGATAATTTAGGTTTTAAACTTTGGTATTCTGGTAAGAGTCGCACTAGAAATGGTGTAGGTGTAATTATAGATAAGAGTTTGAAAGATAATGTTGTAAAAATTAATAGAGTTGGTGATAGAATTATAGCCCTTAAGATTATCATTGATACTAAGATTTTTAATATTATAAGTGTTTATGCTCCTCAAGTAGGTTTAGATACAGAGTCTAAAGATAAATTTTGGAATGACTTAGAAGACTTAATACAAATGATACCTCTTGAAGAAAGAATTTTTATTGGAGGAGATTTAAATGGACATGTCGGTAGAGTGGTAGAAGATTTCAGAAATATTCATGGTGGCTACAATTTTGGAGTAACTAATGAAGAAGGTAAAGTTATTTTAGATTTTGCTTTAGCGTTTGATTTTGTTATTACTAATACTTTATTCAAGAAAAGGGATGAACATCTTATTACTTATAAGAGTGGATCTAATAAAACACAAATTGATTATTTTCTTATGAGAAGAAGAGATCGTCG
>NW_018164899.1:70143-77274 GCF_001263595.1 Phalaenopsis equestris
CTGCTGTTCCAGCCATCCCTACCTTTGCCACCCCCTTTCCTTCGCTGCCATCATCTAGAAAACAACAAGCTTGCTGTTTTTCTGCTCTTTCAGCAGCCTGCTGTCCCTACCAATTCACTTTGCTGACCACTACCACCTCTGGATCTAATCCTAGGGTGAATTTGTGTTGTTGTTTGTTGCAATTTCAGATTTATGTTTGTTTGTTGTAATTTTCTATTGGAAGTTGGTAATAATATTTATTTTTTCATTGTTATTTGGTTTAATAAGTTGGTTTGATCAAATTATTAAAAGGTGTGAACGATTTAGATATCTTGGGTCCGTTGTCCAAAGCGATGGTGATATAGATGGGGATGTTAATAGTAGAATTCAAGTTGGTTGGTTGAAGTGGAGGAATGCTTCGGGCCTTTTGTGTGATAGAAAAGTACCGCTAAGACTGAAAGGAAAATTTTATAAGACGGTGGTGAGATCTGCAATGCTCTATGGCGTTGAATGTTGGCCTTTAAAAGAGAAGCATAATAATAAGTTAAGTGTTGCCGAGATGAGAATGATTAGGTGGATGAGTGGCTTTACACTTAGAGACAAAATGCGGAATGAATATATTCGTGATAGGGTTGGTGTAGCTCCTGTGACAGACAAAATTAGAGAAAGTCGTCTTAGATGGTTTGGTCATATTAAACGTCGACCATTAGATGATCCGATTAGGAGAGTAGATGTTTTAAATTCGACTTGTGTTAAGAAAGGCAGAGGTAGACCTAGGAAGACTTGGGCTTATTGTATTAAAAATGATCTTAATTTACTAGAACTAAATGAAATTATGACACTAAATAGGACGCAATGGAGAAAAAGGATTCATGTAGCCGACCCCACGTAGTGGGATTAAGGCTTTGTTGTTGTTGTATTCACATTCTTTAAAAAATTACCAAACCAAGTGCCTGGTACTTAGATTTTGCACTACTTCTAGAGACCACTGCTTCTTTCTTGCTCCTCCAAGTGACAAGATTTCCGCAAACATAGGAATAATATCCAGAAGTGGATCTTTTGTTCGTGAGTTCTCTTGCCAAACTAGTATTAGTGTAAACATTTACATCCTTATTGTCTGATTTCTTAAACAGTAACCCTTTATCAAGATTCTTCTTATTAAATCTCAATATCCTGTAAATCATCTCTAATTGCTCTTTGTTCGGATTATCACATGTTGGCTCACAATGCCAATAGAGTAAGCGATATCAGGTATAGTGTGTGACAGGTAGATAAGCATACCCATTAATCTTTGATATCTATATTTTTCAACTGGTGTCTTTTCTCCCCCTAAAAGTAACTTTTTGTTGAAATTCACAGTAGTCTCAGCAAGTTTGCATCCCAACAATTACGTCGCTTTTAGTTGGTCTAGGTTGTACTATCTTTTGGATATCATAATACTCATTTGGGACCTCGCCACTTCCATTCCTAGAAAGTATTTCATCTCTCCTATATTCTTAATTTCAAATTAAGTGGCAAGGAACTCATTGATCTTGCCAATCATCTTTTCATTATCACCTGTCAGGATCATATTATCTATGTAAACAATGGGTATAACCTTCTTACTTTCCTGAGTATGTTTTATGAACAGTGTATGATCCGCTTGACATTGGATGTATCATTAAATTTAATCAAACCAAGCCCTTCGAGATTTTTTGAGGTCATAAAGTGAGATATTTATTTGAATCATTTTTTAATCCTTGTGGGATTTTCATATGCACATCTTTGAGGACTCCGTTCAAAATCACATTCTTGATAACAAGTTAATTTAAGTTCTCATTCTTTCTTCACTGCTAAGGAAAGAAGAATCCTTACAATGCTTAACTTGAACATTAAAGCAAATGTTTCTTAATAGTCTTTCCCATAAGACTGAGTGAAGTCTTTAGGCTCCGTTTGGGGCAGCTTAAAAGTGCGGCGAAGTTTTCAAAACGCTGCCTTTCTGTTTGATTCGCAAGTTCTGCCAGCGTTTTTAAAACTGCTTATTTAATTTCTTAATGAACACGGGATGCAGGGTCAACCCCGCGTTCCACGTTCGTTCGGGATTCTTTACTCCGCTGCCCTCGACCTCAGAAGAAGGCGCAAACAGGCAGATTTAAAAACGCAAGGATGAAGATGGGAGTTTCGGTGGTCTATGTAATTTGGTCTTCTCGCCCATAATAACGAATCACCGCTTCTCGCCGGAGAACCCCAGTCCACCGCCGCAGACATTGCTCACCAAGCGCACAATCTCCACCATCGCTTCATAAGACGACCCACCCTCCCGCAGCGCCGCCCTTCCGCTATCGCCAACCACAGCGGCCCGAGCTCTCAGCTCCTTACCTCCCTCAGACTCCATCAACCAATGGACTCGCTCCTCTATTTCATCGAATCCACCAGTCCCTTCTTATAACCTCGCATTTCCACCACAAGTTTCACCTCCTCAACCAAGAACACCTTGTTCATCCGCTGCTCCGCGTAAAGGAACCACGTGATCATCGTCACTCCGGCCACAATCAATTCCAGTGCTGAGTTCTACCCGCAGTCAGTCTTCCCAGGTAATTGCATCGTTCTTTTCCTTCTTACTCTGTGGCTATCACGGTTTTTGGCAACTAGAGTGATTTACTGCTTCTTGTCTAATTACTCTTCTGCACGGGCAATATATTGCTAGGGTTGTTGCGGGAACTTTAGAATTGTTCGCCTAAAATTTCAACGATGACATTAACAAATATTTTACTTTTTTTTTATTTCGTTACTTTTTATGTTGATTAGTGGCCACCGATATCAATTTCAATTTCGAAAGTTAACCAGTTTGATGCTGCAAGGTTGGATGTGGAAATGTCTGCTATGTTGAAGGAGAAGCAAGTTAGAGTATTTTATTTATTGAAGGGCTACCACTGTAGGACAGGAAGGTCTGTGATCTTTAGCTTTTTTCTGCTCTGTTGAAGTAAACAGAGCTAATTTCATTTAATGCATTGATACTTGAGCTGTTATAGCATTTGATTATATTATTTTTTAACATATTTAGAACCTTACTTATAACACCAATGAGTGTTTATGTTGCTAGATATGTAACTTTAAAATGTCTTCAAATTTGGTTAACTAAGTGCACCAATTAGAGAACATGAAATTGGTAGATATGTACCCATTATGAGATCAAAATTGGCTCTAAATTATGCTGCTGAAAGGCTTTTAATGGTTTTTTTTTTCCAAAGAAAAAAAAATTGGTACTATTTTGTAGTGCAGGATGAAAACTTTCCAAAAAAAAATGGTACTAATTTGTCATGGAGGATAAAACTCTTGCCATCAGATTGAAGCTAGATGGTTAATAGGTATGTAGAGACTATTAGTTAGGTTATCGTGTAAAGGTTTATATCTTTTTCGTAATGTTATAAATGGGTTGTATTGGTTCTAAAATAGCTAATGTGTAGACATTGTTCTTTTGTTGAGAAAATTACAACTTCTGTGTGTCAGATTGTTCATTTAATTAAAAAAATCTACAAATCAGCTGTTTACAAAACACACAAACCAAACAACTAAACAGTTTATCCAAAACAGGGGTAGAATAATCATTTATCCAGAATCAGCTGTTTTCAAAAACGCACAAATCAAACAGTCAGACAGTTTATCCGGATCAGCTGCTGTCATTTAATTAAAAAAATCTACAAATCAGCTGTTTACAAAACACACAAACCAAACAACTAAACAGTTTATCCAAAACAGGGGTAGAATAATCATTTATCCAGAATTAGCTGTTTTCAAAAACGCACAAAGTTTATCCGGATCAGCTGCTGATCAACAGCTTATTAGGATAAACAGCTTATTTGGATAAGCTGGATAAGTTGCAACTACCTCTGTTTGGGGCAGCTGCAGCTTATCCAGCTTATCCCGATAAACTGCTGATCTGCTGATCAGCAGCGGATTCAGATAAGCTGTCTGACTGTTTGCTTTTGCGTTTGAAAAATAGCTGATTCTGGATAAATGATCATTCTGCCCCTGTTTTGAATAAACTGTTTAGTTGTTTGGTTTTTGCGTTTTGAAAACAACTGATTTGCAGTTTTTTTGAGTAAATGAATATTTTGGTATTGCGCAATGTTGCTGTTTGTAACATAACTGTAACGACTACATATTAATTTCCAACATAATAAAAAAAAGAATTTGACAAATATATCAAAAAGATTCAACCAAAGTTTATATAAAAATAAAAACTCGTGATTCAAAGTAAACATAAATAGATTAATAATCTACCATCAAAAGAAGGCAATAGACCCATAATGATGGGAACCCTGTTTGTCAGGAAAACTTGAATCAAATTTTTCTATGTAGAAAAGCATATAAGAAGGTCAATCCAAAAGAACCACTTGGGTCATATGACTTATCACAACCCTCTAAAAATAGAATTTGACAAACCCAAATAAAACATTTAAACAAAATATAAAGAAAGTGAAAATAACCAAGTTTAGAAGTTAGATATGTAAATACATATAAACTTTGTGGTATGCATGCACATCAAAAATATCAAAGCTAAATATCAAAGCTAAGAGTTAGCATAAAGAGACAAATAATATGTCATCATGAGAAGGCAGAAGAACCATATAACAGAGAATCACGGTTGCCAAAAGCACTTAAGACCAAAATTGTATATGTAGAAAAGCAGGGCAAAAGAGAGTTCATCCATGAGAACCCAAAGAGTCATGATTCATCATACCCGTCTCAAAAAACCAACCCAAGCATGAGGTAGCCACTGAACCGAAAAAGAAGCACAAACACTAGAATACTAGTTAATATAAAGAGCCACATGCCAATTTAGAGCCCCACTCAATCAATTTGAGCCAACCCCTACTTATTTCGAAATCATCTCGTTAACAACTCTAGAAATGAAATGTCATTTTTATTTTAAGAAAGTGTAATACATAAGTATCCAATCAAAATTTTAACTGCACTTCTCAAAATAAATTCCATAAATCACATGGAATTCTTTCTATTAAATTGGGGAAGAAGTAATCAAGAAAAAATAGCCGAAGCTTATCCAAACTCATTTAAATGTATCTCCTCTTTGTAATCAGACTAATTCATGTCCCTCTATAAGCCCAATTAATCCATAAAATAAAGAGTAATTAAACTAAAGTTACCATGTATGACAAAATAATAGGCTTATCCACACAGTTAACACATTGGAAAGCAGAGAAAAACATCAAAAAAATATAATGTTGCGTTCTGTATGAGACAGATCATGCACCATTCATGGCATACAGAGGGCTTCGGTAGTTCTTGGAAAGCGACCTAAGAGGCTCTGTATGAGGATTCTGCTTGCTGTCTTTTTGGTTTAACTTGAGCCTGTTTCCCTGTGGCTGGCTTTAAGGATGGCAATGGAGAAGAAGTAAGGCACAATAGCCAACCCCAGAGCTCTCTGCTCATCCCAGCACCAGACTGACTACAATGGCGTGAGTAGGCAGCAGAAGATTAGGGACCTAATTTTAGTTGGTTGTAGTTCTTCTTTCACTAGTTTGAGAGGCCAGCAAGTGTCGCAACAGAAGAAGAAACAAAAACAATGAGACATGTTCTTACCTGGAAGAGAAGTAATACCGAAGAAAGAACTGGGAGAGGCTTGGGCGCTCGATCGCGATACAGTACCAGAAGCAAAGGAAGAACACCTGGAACGCGGCTTTACCTGGAAGCGAAGGAACGCTGAACAAGGGCAGGCCTCGATCGTGAATGCTTAGAGGGCAACGGAGTAATACGACAGTAAACGTAGCGAAGGAACGTGGCCCACGGGGGTTATCCCGTGGGCGACATTATTAACAAAAACGAAACTGCAGTTTCTAAAACGTAATAGAAACGTGAAAATCAAATAGTATGACGTCGTTTTCAAAACGCTGGCCACTGTTTTAAGCTGCCCCAAACGGGCCCTTAGTCACCAACTTGGCTTTGAACCCCTCAATGCTCCCATTTATTTTGTATTTGACATTGAACATATTTGCACCCAACGGGAATTTTATTTGTAGAAAGAATATTAGACGTACAAACATCTACTATGCGTCAGGGCCACAAACTTCTTTCCATATAAGTTATGTAGCTCCACTTAACATTAACTTTAATCCTAGAGAGCATCATTTCATTAGACTCCCCATAACTAGTTTGAATTCAAGATAATAAACTAAATTATGACCTTGTTGATTGAGCAAATGGAATGTTCTCCACCATATCCAAGCAACATTTGGTAGCCAGCACTGAGAAGAATTTGAGTAAGAATGGGGGAAAAATAATCCACCAAGGTTATCTCCAAATTCCTTCTCTACCTTTTCCTTTTCTTCTCTCCTCCCCCTCTCTTTCCTTCCTTTTTTGCTCCAAATGCAACATATTGCATAGCAACCAAGAAATTTTATTTCCCTTACTAAATATAAACATTTATTTCGTTTTTTTTTTTTTTTTAGTGGAAAAGCTGCATATGCCCTTCTGAAGGACATAGATGCGAACCCAACAAAATGGAAGGGGAGAAAGATTCTATTCATACACACAGGTGGCCTACTTGGGTTATTTGACAAGACCGAACAGTTGGCTTCAATTATAGGAAACTGGCGGAAGATGGAATTCGGTGAATCCATCCCACGTAAAGATGGAATCGGAAAGATGTTTTAATGATGCTACAATCCTGTTCTTGAAGAACTCCTGTGGTGTTTACTGCGAAAGTTTGAATAATAAGCTGCTACTGGTATGTGACATCCTCTAACCTATGTTTGTATGAATACATATGTATTATCTTGTATTATTTCTTTTTGCCATGTTTGTTAGTCCATACTCTTTAGCAGTTGGATGACTGGAATGCTTTCAATTCAGTAGTAGTTTCACTGCAATCCATCATATGAACATATTTCAATCATGAGGCGGTGATCTCATCAAGGTTGATTCGGTTTAATGAATTATTGTTATTTTTCTTCTTCTTCTTTTTATTTTTCCTATTATACGAGTCTCCAATCACCCCTAATGTGCCTAACTATTCGAGTACCACTTTCTTAAGGCCAACTGTGCTAGAGAGGATTTGAACCCCCTACCTGAAGGGTCTTATACCGTGAATGTCAACCAACAAGTCGGGGTACGCGACACTAATGGATTATTGATATATATATATATATATAT
>NW_018164899.1:77284-82933 GCF_001263595.1 Phalaenopsis equestris
TATATAATTTTTCGGTCATTGATTATTTGATTTGGTGACTTATTATTGTACTGATTATACTAGGCATGCTGCGGCAGTTACTTTTATATATAAAATAAAAATAAAAAAAAAACATATCATTAAACTTTATAAATTCTTTATACCATATGGAACATAAATGTGATGTGATTTACTCTAGCCGGTTCAGTAATTAGTATTAACAAGTAATTGAAAAAATGGATGAATGTATGCCTCAAGTGAAATCATAAAGTTTAGAGGTTAATAGTCAATGCAATTCAAAACTTTAAATTTTATATTTTGTAGCAAACTTTGCTATAATGAACTGAATTCAACCCTATCATGATCAAACTTTGCTATAATTAATTGAATGCAACCTTATCGTGCTCAAATGTGCAGCATAGAAAATATAATAAAGAATTTCAAAATATCTGAAAAGGCTCATCCTACTGAAAAGCAAAACAACATCAAACAACCATCTGCCTGTTTTATTTTAGTAATTTTAATGCTATGGAAAAATAGGTCATATTATGCGTCCACTTGTATTCACAGAATTATTTTAACATAATAAAAGTACGTAATTTGGTTAAGATAAAAAATTAGCTTCCTAATAAACAACTGCAAAGATTAACATGCAGAGGCATCGATTTTGGAGAAAATTTTCTATCCAGACCCCGGACGTAGCTCTACATGCGGACTCTTAGTAATATAACGTCATGTGTGTTATATCGGGCCCACCTAAAAAATATACGTAGCTTTACATGCGGATTCTTAGTAATATAACGTCATGTGTGCTATATCGGGCCCACCTAAAAAATATTAAAGTGGAATCGTGAACTCCGCAATAACCCAGAAATAATCCCAAAATAATCTCTGTGATGTTATTTCACAGTTATTGAAGTGAAACCGCTGAAGTTATTTCGAGGTGGGTTATTGAAGTGACATATATAGGTTTCTGTTCAATAACCTCGAAATAACATCCGTGGTTCCGCTTCAAAAATCCTGATATAACCTCGACGAAATAGCACATGTGGCGGCATATTATTGGAATCTGCATGTAGAGTTACGTCAGGAGTCCGGACAGGAAATCTTTTCTGGATTCTAACACTACGTCCCCTAACTAGAGTTTGATAAACGTCAAAGATGTTTCGATGTGAAACCTCAAAGTCATAACCGATAATCAGCGTAATAACTTAACATTCCATCTTGTTGGGAACTTCTCGAGCTTTTAGCATAAAAATCTTTTCCTCAACATGCCACTAGTGCAGTTGTCAGGCTTCGCCAACACAAAATAATCCAAGCTTTCTGCATCCCATATATCCACGTAGTCGCCAACACCTGACCGAAGCTACGATAAACGGGAATCCAAAGCATGAAACTTCCAGCTCAATTACTCTCATTATTTAAATATAACTATCAGAGGCTGGTGATCAAAAGAGAAGAGCCATGTTAAGATGCTCCTGAGCTTTGCAAATTCCTGTGTGCAGGGCCGATATGCTACAAAAGTGCTGTCACTGGATAAGGATCCAGGGTTGATTCATGTTATTCCTGTGTATTTGAACACCTTCTTCTCACTCCTATCACCCAAAACAATCTGCAAAAAATAATAACAAATCAAATATTTGATCTCATACATAGTTAAAAAAGAAAAATCAGTCATGTAAAATATGATAGAAGATACGGTGTGTGTGGTCGGGTAGAGCTGAAGGCAATGGTTATAGTTCCATATGTAGGCTGCATGGATGGTGTAAGTGGGCAGTGGTGGCTTTGATGAGTGATGGTCACAACATGCTGCAAGGAAACATTGCATTAGTTCTCTAAGAGAAGCTTTTCTGTGAATCCCTAATGGAGTAGTTAAAAGTTAATCTTACATGTTCAAATGGATAAGTGGTTTCCTCTGACGAAGGTGGAATCGAAGATGAACGGCGCATCCTATGTAGGAGATCTTGCCGGAAGAACACAATTTCTCGAGTGTAGAATTTTACTCTGAGATTGGGAAAACTTCGTTGAGTCATATTATGTGTCAACTAAATAGATGCCGCATAAAATGGCCTAATTATGCAAATCAAGTACATTGAAATCAGCTAATGGCCTGATCTTATGAATCAATTAAATATACACCGCATCAAATGGTAGTTATATTTTATCATAACTAAATGATATTAGGAAGTGTGTTCGTCCTTTGTGTTTCGTGCTCCACAAAAGAAATGCATTACCCATAATAGCTTGAAAAAATATTAAGTTGATGTTACTCAACGAGTAATTAGAGAAATAGAATGGTGTGGAAGAGGAAGAGGATGATGTCAGAGAGAGAGAGAGAGAGAGAGAGAGAGAGAGAGAGAGAGAGAGAGTGGATATACCATCACTGTCCCCTCAACTTCTCTCAATTTCTCTCTAATTGCACAAAAAGAGTGGATTTGCGGAACATCTATTAAATATATTTTTTCCAACGATGTGATTCAATGGAGAAATATTTTTATTTTTAGTTGAATTATGTTCATCATAGATCTTAAAAGATTTCTATCTAAATGGTCGGATACCACAGTTTAAAGAATAATATGTCATCTCACAAAGAAGAAATATTACTTTCACATAAACCCTAATTATTCGAATGATGAAAATCTTCAATATATGAGTTTACGCGAACTAGAGATTTTCTCTATTTTACGGGTTTGAAATAAAGTTTATATTATTATGGGGTCTGGTATCCCTACAAGGAAAAACCCTTATGGTTAATTGCATTTCCAGAGCTATGAAATTAAAAAATTGACTCATGTTACTCGGATTTCAAGGTTGAACATTTCAAAAAAAGAGATTTCAAACTTAATGAATGGATCCAAGTTTATAATTTAGAAGCAATTTAGCACAGAATTGAGGCATAATCCAATGACAGTGTGTCACAAAAACACTTAAGAAATGGGATTTGACCATCCCAGGGTGAAAGGTTGACGTACAAGACTTAGACTTCATGGTTATTAAAGTTTTTTTAGTTAAAGTTATACTGAAATCAAAGCATTTAAGAAGAGTTGAACGAGTTTGATTGATTGAGGATGGTTGATTGGAAATGTTAAGTTTAGAGGCTTGAATTGGGAAAATTGATTTGAAAGTTTGGTCTTTGAGTTGGAAGGATTCTTAAATGGAGTAGAGTCGGGTAGAAAAGATTTTTAGATAGAGGTGAAAATCATAATTTTGGCATAAGCCTAAAATCTACAAGGAATCTAAATGAGCGGACTAGCCTAAAATTTGTGAATAATACCCCTGGTCAAGATGATCATGATTTTTATCATCTCAAGTGCTTTTTTCTCCTTCAACTATAAACTAGTCTTATAGTCCAAAAGATCTCCACTTAGCATTATAATGATAACAAATGAAAAATTTCTTAGCTAAAGGTAGTTAGTTGTGCATTCATCTCTAAGCATGGGTTACTTCATCCTACGACACCACCTGCATAGTTTCAGGGGTAACACTTTTTATTTTATATTATAGTCCTTAGTACTAGCTATGAATACCCATTAAACTAACCCACACATCTAAACTAGACTAATCTAGAGTGTGTGTGGCCTTCAGTTTTGTTTTTACGTTGACTAACCTAAGGTTTCAAAGTTGATTTACCTAGATTTTGTTTGCTTGATTTAGAATTGGTGAGTTTTAATTTATTTTGGGATTTAATACTTAATTCGTAATCTGTTTTGATTTCTAGTTTTTCCATCATGATGAAAATCAAAGTTCTTATAAGTTTAAAGTTTTGCTTTGCTTTTTTTTCGTAGGATATTCTCTTCCATTTAATTTTATTTTTAAGTTTTGTTCTCCTTGTTATATTTCTATGTCACCCACAAGCTTACATGATTCAAAAATTTTTAAAGCTTCAAATGGTTAAAAGATTTTGAATTGCTTGAGTTTTACAAGATTTATTTTGGAAGTTTAAATCTTTTAAGTTGTTTTTGATTAGCTTACTTGAAATTAATTTTAATATTTTAGTTATGTTAAGGTTATTTAGTTTAGCTTTTTGAAATTAATTTTGGTTATTTAGTTTAAGTGTTTAAGTTATCCGACTTTGGTGTTTTAGGTATTTAAAGTATTTGGTTTAAGTTATCTCAAAATATTTTTAAGTTTTTAAATTACTTATAAAGAGTTTTAAAAATATTTTTAATTTATTTTTAAAATATTTTTAAATTATTTAAAGAAGTATTATTATTCTTTAAGTCATCTTAAATCATTTTAACTTATTTTTAAATTATTCTTAAATTGTTTCTTAAGTGTTTTTAAAATTTGTTTTTTTAGATTATTTTTAATTAGTTTAAAATTACTTTTTAATTATATTAAATTTAATTTTATGTAAATTTTAAACTGGCTTTAAATTATTTTGAATTATTTTTAGACCATTTTCAAGTTTGTTTAAAGTTTTCTAAATTATTTTAATTTTATTTTCTTAAGTTAATTTGAAATTCTTTGAAAGATTTTGAACTAATTAAACTTTTAGATAATATGTTTATTAAAATATTCATGAGGAGAGCCTACAAGTGAGAGTTTACCCTTCTCTCTCTCTCTCTCTTTTAATTTAATTTTCATGTATTTAAGAAATGGAAAGAATTATGCATGATATATGAAGAACATAAAACATAATATATGCGTAAGTTATACTACATATGAAACATAATCTAAACTAGATCACACATAAAACATGAATCAAACTACTACACATGGAGTACAGAATGAAGTCAGGTTAGATTAGGCACTGGTTCAGTTAAACTTGGCATGAAGTAGGGCTAGGCTTGGTTGAGCAAGGGGCCAGCTAGGACTGAGCTATGGTGATTTAGAGCTAAGCTAGGGTGACTTAGATTGACCTAGGGTGAGCTTGGTTTGAGTTATTTTGGGTTGGGTTCAACTAGTTTGAGCTAGGGTGAGTGATGAGCTAGGGTTGAGCTAGATTGGCTAAGTTAAGCTAATGTGAGCTAAGGATTGGGCTAAGTTAAGATAATGTGAGCTAAGGATTGGGCTTGGTTGGGTTCAGGGTAGGTTGAGCTAAGGTGAGAGGTGAGCTAGGATTGAGCTAGATTGGGCTAAGTTAAGCTAATGTGAGCTAAGGATTGGGCTTGGTTGGGTTTGGACTAGGTTGACTGTAACTTAAACCCGAGCCTAACATAATTATTGCATTTAATTAATTATCTGATGAACAAAAAGTATATAAAGAAAATATAGAAAAAATACTTATGGGATGGACAATCGAACAAGTAAGGGAGGAGGTGGAAGAATGCCAAAGAACCACCGAAAAGGAGGGAGGAGGGAGGAGGAGGGAGAAGGCAGTTGGACTGAGGGGACGAGGGGCTATTTATAGGCATCGAGAGGAAAGATATGGTGATGGGAACAATTATCTCCCTCGTATCGATCAAGATCGTCGTTGGCTAGAGCAGATATCGACAGTCTATCTCCATCGACGACTAGAGCTCTAATAAATCTCCAAATGTTAAAAGACATGACAGTTGGGTGGAATCAAGCAGGAAAGGCCACAATCACCAGCAACACAGAAACTAGCGCGGGGGTGACATATTGACCGAGGGAGGGGGCATAGGTTTACCAACCTGCTATCCAAATGTGGGTGCACCAAGATGGTGGTGCGGGGTGACCAAAGAAAAATATGTTGAGATTTTCATA
>NW_018164900.1:0-27608 GCF_001263595.1 Phalaenopsis equestris
ATATATATATATATATATATATATATATATATATACACACATTCACACACACACACACACACATAATGAATTGAATTATGCTAAAAACAATCTTGCTCGTATGGATAATTAATTCATTTATATATTCCATCATTTAAATGGATTGTTCATAATTGATTACAAAAATATTTATATGAATAATCTTATGAGTATATAGTTTTTGCACTGATGTACAAAATCCTATTAAATATCCTTAAAACTTGTACATTGAATAAGATGGCCATTAGATTAAATATCCTTAAATCTAATACAACTGATTCCACCTTTTGCTTACATATACTTCTCAAATTTGTTTGATCCAAGAGTGCATGAGATGTGGCGGATATCTCGTGTTGACTCTATCCTTCTCTACATCTTGAACTTTGAAGAAGTATTATGAAATTTTAAATTAATTATTTATTTCAATGGGAGAAATTATTGCATAGGAAGTACGCACGTGCGTAATCTTCAATGATCTCCCAATAACTCATAATAACCCTATGATTAACATCGAAATGGAACCGCGAAGATTATTGGAGAGTTATCATGGGGTTATTTCAGCATTATTTGTCATAAATGTCCCAATAACCTCAAAAAACCCCGAATAACAAATAAAAAAAATATGAAAGTGGAACCACGGAGGTTAATGAGGCGTTATTAGGGGGTTATTGGGAGATTATTGGAATTAATGCCGCAATAACCTTCCAATAACCTCCCAATAATCGCAAAATACGGAACTGCGGAGGTTATTCGATGGTTATTAGGAGAGTACACAAAGCTGCGTACTCCGTATGCAATAATTTCTCCTCAGTAAGACATCTTCAACTAAAAGATGATTAAATTGAGAGGATTAACATAAGTGATAGCCAACCAATAGGATTGGGTCAAGTTTTACGAAGTCGCACAATTTTCATACGACTTAACAACAAAGAGTTGTCACAGCAAAAGTTCAATGAGGTCATCATTAATACAAGGCTCTAAAAAAGGTAACTATATGTTAACCTGCATATATTATTATCACGGATGAATTGAAATGATCAAGCGTCTGGCAAAGATTTCCAAGAAACTTCCTTCCGCACCAAAGCTGAAGGTCTATTTGGTCTTTGACTCCTAGGCAAACAAAAGAAATTTCTGTCCGAACTCTGAACATAGCTCTATATGGGGACTCCGATAATATACGGTCACGTGTGCTACATCACGGAGATTATTTTGGAGTTATTGAAGTGGAACTGCGGATGTTATTTTGGGATTTTCTTGAGGTTATTTCCGTGTTATTGAAAAGAAGTCATATATTTCACTTCAATAATCCCAAAATAAACCCGAAATAACCTCCACGGTTCCACTTCAATAATTTTGAAATAGCACCGCGAAGGTTATTTCGGGGTTATTTAAGTGGAATTTATGTGCTTCTCTTTAATAACCCCGAAATAACCCAGAAATAATCTGAAATAACATTATTGTTATTTCAGGATTATTGAAAAGGAACTACAGAGTATTTTACTGAGAGTCTGCACATAGAGCTACGTCCGGAATCGGACAGAAAATTTTTCCGTGTAACTGGGCCAGCGCTTTGAACTATTCCCTACTAATGCAAAATTTTAATAGAAATTTAAGAGATTAGTCAAAGTTTACCTAATTAATCTCTCATACTTTTATTAAAATGTTTCAGTAGCCATCATTCCCGTGAACGTATTGAAAAGTTTAAAGGGCAATTAAGTTTACTCCCACTCTTCTTTCCAATATAAATACAAAATAATGACCCACTTCAACCATACTTGAGAAATAGTAGCCATTTGTAATTCTCAGCTTGCACTTGTGAATTAGTAGATATATATATATATATATATATATGTACATACATACATACATATATATATATATATGTATGTACATACATACATACAAATATATATATATGTACATATATATATATATATATATATATATATATATATATAGACACATACACACACAAATTTTAAAATGAATTCTACTGAAAGCTGTATGATTTAAAGATCAAGCATAATTAAATAGTTTATCTGTTTTTTTTTTTTTTTTTGAATGGTTTATCTGTTCAATCTTTAATTTGAAAATTTTTTAATTTAAGTAAATCTTACCTGTTCAGATATTGGTTCACTACATTATCCTTCTCCAATTAATGCAAATATTTATATGAATAATTTAATGAGGTCATAGTTTTTTCACGAGGCATAGAAGTATTATGTATGATTTCCAGAGCGAAGAAACAAAATTATTGTTGTATGTTAAAGAATTTATGGTGATAAAGTGATAATTTAAGGTTTTAGTGTTGCACGAACATCCAACATATACATAGATAAAAGAAAATTCATGTGCAAAAAGATCATAATTTCTTACATAAGAAAACATAAAATGGTAGACATCCGCAATTATCCATGCAGGAAAAGATATATATATATATATTCCAATCAAAAAATGTCCTATGAATCACACCCAAGGTAGAGCATTAGACAGGTGAGAAAGTGAGAGGGAGAGAATTAAAATTTATAGTAACACAAGTTTTGAGAGGATGTTATTTCTTCAAGAACTCATCCCCTGTTTATATATCATAGAGGTATATAGTAAAGTTATATATTTGCTCTTGTTTTAATAGGGATCTTACAACTCATTATTACACAATTTCATATTTGTAACAGACTCCGAGACCATTAATATCCATAACTGATTTCGAAATCATTCTATTTGCATAACGGCTTCAAGAGGGGCATTTAATGAACAACTGGTCTTTTCATTCATTCCTTTGAAAACCGTTCGGTCAGTTGAGAAGTCTTCGGTCAGCTAAAAGGCCTTCACTTGACATGCTCAAAAGAGTCCTTAAAAGTGGCCCTTTTATCATTAGGGTGAACTTGAACTATCGGACAAAGAGTGTATCACTGTAATCTAATAAGGCATCTCTCCTTGGACAAGGGGCAACCTGAGAGCTTTAGAAAGATATTCAATGGGATGTTCTTTGGTCATTTTTGTAAAGAATGCTAGAATCTGTTGTGGAAACTTAATACAAATCATTTTTCCTCAAATTACACTTTTTTGGCATTTTTGTATTTTGCTTATCTCAATGTAGTTCGTAGGTGTCTATTAAGTGAGACCCATTGAATTTGTCTGATATTCATTTGATCCTATTTTTATGTACATATTTAGTTCTTTGATTCTCTTACTCTTAAAAGCTATTACTGGGAGAAGAATAAGAAAATTAAATGCAAAAATCGACCAATTTTTATGTAATAGATATTTATAGTAATTTAACTCCCTAAAATTGTGCCTGCATTCCTTATAAATAGAGTGTGGTAAGCAATTTTCATCACCATTTCTAAATTTGCAGCCATTATGTTAGTTTTCAACATAATAGAGTGACGGTGATTGATAAGAAACTTATGAATGATCAGCCCATGTTAAAGGCCTTCGGACATTGACCAATAAACTATGTCATCCCACAAAAGAGAAGATGAAGAAACTTGAGAGTAGTCGATCATTGATAAAGAAGAAGCCCGTGGATGACGGTCGACCAGTGGGAAAGACATTAGAGGGAAAAAGAAGGCAAATTGAATCAAATAGGCATGGAGAAGGAACTCGACCAAATGAAACAAAGCTGTTTAAGCACGTATTACAGAAGAAATAATGAGTGAAGGATATGTTCAAGTTTTCTGACTCGTTGAGACTCAATGAGATATGTAACAGGTCTGACATGAACATCTTTGGTGCAATAGTCCTTCTTCAAGATATGATCCATCAAAGATTGACTTAACAACTAATATAGATATTTATTGAGACTCAGATCCAATTAGCCTGTTGTTCAACCTCTTGTTGAAGAGAGCCTCTGCTCATATGAGATGGAGTGAATGATTAGTGTAAGGAATTCTATTTTTTGTAGACTTGGTTGGTTTATTTCTTTCTTTATTTATGATATGTGATTATTCTTGCATAGAACATTGTGATCAACATCTCAATAATGGGAGTTGGTCAACCCTCTGCATTATTTTTCTTCTTTTTCTCTTATTTATTTTTTGAAGGAATCACCAATTTGTCTATCATCATATGATTTTCTTTTTAGAGTAAATCTCTCTTCTGGATCTTAATGATGATAAGGAGATAGGAGGAATCAGAAAGTGAAGACAGATGACAATCAAGAAAAACAAGCGAAAGAACCTAGAGAACTTTCTTAAGGTAATCTTTGCATTCCAGCCTAAAAGCATACATCTGAAATGAGATCAGATCAAAGATACTCAATAAAAGCAACTCACAATCAAAGATTCAAGTGAATATGCTTGTTCTAAGGTCATGAAAAACTCCCAAGAGAATGTATCCCCTTTGCTAATTGCATCGTGGAGAGCGCCCTAGAATACTCTCAAGTAGAGGAGTCCTATTTACATTTAGGTTGATGATCAGTATAGGTTGTCACAAAGGATGACTATTCCATAGTAAAATCTCGAAGCTTTCAATGTTTTTGCTAAGTCACATGGTAGAGTGTAAGTCTCTCACATCCCAAGTGGGTGACGACTCATCAACAATCAAGGTCTATGAAATAATCAAGAAGTCCTAGAATGTCTACAATATGCTTCTAAAGTCAGACGTGATGATAAGGGTAAAGGGTTAATCATCATACCCCAAATAGGTGGCAGCCTATCTACAATCATGGAATACAAGACAACATTGACAAAGCATCAAAGGAGTGACAGGGATCTAAGAGGGCAGGAAAGGAACGATAGAGTGATCTTAATTGGGTAAAGATAACGAGATCAGGTCACTATAGAATATCATCTCAAGCTATTAGGACTCCATATCTACCTGGTCAGCAGTTTAGTTGACCCAAAAAACTAAAGACCACTTGTCAACAATCCGTGAATTGCATCATTCTTGAGGATCTCGGTAGCCTTAGGGTCAAGTGATAGAAACTTTAATGTGGAATAGGTTGGATTTATACTTGCCAATGTTTTGAGGTTGTCGCTGGAGTGAAAAGAGAAGAGAGGTCTAGCTGTAAAGCTGAGAATGCTTCCATAAACAACTTACTCCCCGCCTAGGTCAAGGAAGTCATTAACACCCTAAACACACTGACAATCACTTACGTAAAAATCTATCTTAGGTCAGCAGGGTTGGAGAAGCACAGGATATCTCCTCAGGATATGCATAATGATGCACTTATCTAATAAATCCTTAGTGTGGAGGCTCTATTAATATGAATTTGGGTGAAATACCAGATAAAGTAGATGGACCACACATTGTGGCTGCCTCACTGATGAGAATCTGTGGACCAGATGTCAATGTGGAATAAGTTCCAGTGGCTTGGCCACACCAGGCTTGGGAGTGGTCAGACCACTATTCATAGTGTCATAAACTGAGGTTCGTTGTGACTATGCACGAGGCCCAACATAATTATGTCGGGTACTCTGTCTGGCCGGTTTCATCAAGCTATCCTCTCGCATTGTCAGTCCACTTGAGGGACCGATATCCAACCGGAAAATTGATTGAGGCACGGTGCCTAAAATATCTACACCAATAAGGAGAAATGTTGAGGGACATACATTCAAGAAAAAGGGGTATGCAAGGTGGGATGACCAAATTATCTCGTTTAATCTGCATCTTTCGTTAAGCTTTCCCTTGAGGAATCTACCAAGTTCTTTTTATGGTTCTTACCAGGAGAACCCATAGTTTAGTCAAGTGGATTTTGGAGCCTGATATTTTTTTACTTGAATTTAATTTAATTTTGGGCTTATTTGGTGAGATGAAATTTATGTGATCTTTACATGATAATTAGAATTTATTATTTGATTTATTTTGGGAATTTTGGGTGTCTATGATTTTAAATTTTCTTATGTTAATTTGCTTAATGGATGACTTAATTTTCCTTAATCAAAATTTTCTTTGTTTTAATTTATTTGGATTTAAATTAGTTTAATTTTAGCTTTATTTAAATGTATGGCTTTGGTTGGTTTTTATATGTTTTTGAGTTTTAATTTTAAAATTTTAATGATGGTTGATTTTTAACTTTGGTTTGGGTGTATTTTGCTTTAATTTAATTTCTTACTTGGAGATTTTGGGGATTTCGATAAGTTTTAAGTTTCAATTTTGATGACTTTAATTTTTCTTTGGGTTAATTTTTTATGACTTTAATTTTCTTTTGCTTCAACTTTGATGATTTATAGGATCTTAATTTTAGGGTTCCCATTAAGAGATAAATCTTACCTTGGTCTAAAATGAACCTCATACCCAATGGGCTACCTTCTAAACTAAAGAAAAGGACATCATGTCTCGGGGTTGCAAAGTAAGCTAGAAAAATGAAAAACATAAGACTTTAGGTTAAAGTGTCTCTTACAGTCATTCCACCTTATGGGGAACTCAACTTAGTCTCTAATGACTAAACCTTAATTCCACTAACAAAGGGTTAAAGATTTGGGGTCTAGCATATGAAGCCCTAAGGAGTGAAGATTTGTTTGGAATTCTATATTGGTTTTGTTCTAATCACTAGTCTTTTAAGAGAGTTACTAGGAAAATCTTAAGGCTAGTTACTAGGCTCTTAGAGAGAGGACAGTCTTCATTCAAAAATGATGTCAACAATTCATAACTAGAGAAATAAAGTTACAAATCAAGGCTTAATAGATCTTGATTGCTAATCACTATGTTACTACATCAAATATATTTGATGTGAGTGATTATAGATTTCTCAGGAGTTCTTGATATGGAGAGAGAAAGACATAATTTTTGCATTTGTGTTAGTGAAAATACCCACTTTAATAGTTAGGTCAGCTACTACGACATTTGTTAAGAAGTAGTTCTTTCTACTTTTACTTCTTATAGTATTAGCTGCTATTATGAGCATCGTCTTTTCTACATCTCCCTATTTTACTTTTTATAAGTTTACTTCTAATGTGTCATATTTGTACTTAGTTACGTTATTTTTTTTCTTAATTCTATATTTTCCTATTTTATTTTTTGTGCTTTTACATATGGTGTGTCATTTTATACTGTTTTAGAACTTATATTATTTTTTACCTATAGTTATTCTAATCAATTTCTTTCTTATTATTATTGATGGCTTCATGTGGGATGGGAGAGCAGCCACATCATAAACTGATTTAGTCTAGTGTAGCATATTAGAGAAAAAAGCAGGTTGTTTCACACTCCCCTTCACATTCCAGTGGTGCTATGTTGATGAGCACTATAACCATAACACTAGTGCCCATGAGGCCTGGAGGTTCTATTAGGTGTATAGGCCTGGTGCTATATTAGTGTTGTTGCTCATATATGGCTTCCTGCTCGTACCAGCCAATTGATCCCACATCTTCAGTCCCAAGCACAGTGCCATCGTAGCCCTCTTTGAATAAGCCAAGTCCATTTACTCCCAACCCTTCAAACAAAGACACCTTCATACGCTTATACATTGAGCCAAAGGGAGATTCATGAGTAACCCGATTTTATAAAAATTTGTATTTTTTTAAAAAATATAAAAAAAATAATATATTTGTATTTTAGGTTCTATCCCTTCAGGCATCTTGTCATTCGTATCATGGAGGTCATTATGAGTAGATACGAGGCTCTGTATCTCTCATGAAGGAAGATCTTGATCAAGTTTTGGGATAAGTGATTCGGAAATGTGAGATAAAATTAATTTATTTTAGGGAAATAAATTAATTCTATGCACCCTCAAACATTGAAATACACATTTTCTTGCATAGGGAAGGTGGTCTATGTAATAATTGAAGTTCAGGTGCTAGGGATGTTAATGCATCAGAACTGGATGGTATCTATGTAAATTTACCAATATTCTATTACCATATCTGTGTACGTAATTAATGTTCATTGTTTGGATTTTAAAATTTGCCTGTAATCATACAAAATCAAACATGCAACAATCATAATCCTTATCATCATATACTCATAGACCATCATCATCAAGGAAATATTATCCAACGTATTATGTGTCCCGTCTGCAATTAATATCATTTTATATACGTTTTTATTAAATATTTTATCTACATTAATAACTTAAATCATACCTAATCCTTTATGCTATAAATTTAAAAAGAAAAAGCATAACGGAAGTCACGCCGTAGATGACGAAAAATTATTAGGTTCGTTCATCTTACGCAGAAATACATACGGTGAAACACACGGAAGTCACGCCGTAGATGACGAAAAATTATTAGGTACGTTCATCTTACGCAGAAATACATACGGTGAAACACAGAAATGCGTACAGTGAACCAATTAAAATCGTTCCCCTGCCAAAAGTGTATGTCAATGGGGCCCGATTTTAATTTTTCTTTTTAAAAAAAAAAAATTTCTTTACATCCGCTGTCCGCATGAAATAATGGCTTGTAGATGACGGTGAGGAACCATGCAATATCGACATTTGTCATAATAAAGACCATATATTCAAATTTAAACATGTCACAATGTCTAAATTGAGAACCAAAACACTTACAAAGTGACAAAGCTAAATACAACATTTCCCGAAATAAATTTTGTTAATCATGCCACTTCACTCAAGGATAATATTTAATACGACTACAAAGAAGAAATAATGTCACAATCAACACAGTTTTGAGATTATGATATTGTTTCCTCTACAATCAGAGTTACTACTGTTTACCGGAATATATATAGATATATAACAGTAATCATAGTGTGCCAACAATGGAGCTTCATATCATCATCATCCCACTCATCTTCTTACTCCTAACCATCTTTCTTAAAAAACCCAAGTCTCAAGCCAAACAACCCCTCCCAGGCCCATGGAATCTCCCCGTCATTGGTGGTCTGCACCATCTCCTCGGACAACAACCCCCTCATCAAACCATTCACTGTCTCTCCGCCATCCACGGCCCCATCATGTCCCTAAAGCTGGGTGAGATTCGCGCCGTCGTCGTCTCCTCCTCTGTCGTTGCCAAAGAGATAATGAAGACCCATGACACTATCTTCGCCACCCGCCCCATCAATTCATCAATAAATGCCATCTGCTATGGTGGTAAGGACATTGCCTTCGCCCCCTACGGTGATTTCTGGCGTCAGATGCGTCGCCTTTGTCTCTTGGAGCTTTTCAGCGTGAAGCGTGTGCGCTCCTTTCGGCATATAAGAAAAGATGAGATCTCAAATTTGATCAAATTTATTGCGGCCTCTGCAGCAGAAGGGGCCACCGTCAACCTCAGTGGGTTGTTTTTGCAGCTCAGTAATAGTATCACAGCTAGGGCTTCTGTAGGCGGAAAGACAGCAGACCAGAAATTGTTCCAGGCTGCTCTTGGCGAGGTTGTGGAGTTGATTTCTGGCTTCTGTGTGGTCGATCTCTTCCCGTCAATGCCGTTCATTAGTCACATCACAGGTACGATTGTGTTTGAATTAATGATTGATGGGAAAATACTGCTTCGCAATATTTAGCACAAAATTATTTCAGAAGTCCTATTTTTTAAAGTGAATAAATATGCTTAAATGATTTTGCAATATTCTTAAATCCAAATTTCATGAGGATAGAGTAATTATTTAATATTTATTATTGCACTAAAAATTTGTATGCACTCTGATAATTAAAATGAAGTAAGCAAAAAGAGACACCTTAATATATATATATATAACTCTATAAAAGATTGAAATAGGTCTAGCCTATTTGAAGTTGTCAATATATAATTGTGAGACTCTTCGCCTGAGTTAGGAAACATGAAATTACATTGTTGATGTATAATGGTGTTTAGGAAATAATAACATTAGCGGGTGACAAAGATCATTGTCAATTGATTTGGAGGCAATAGTCTACTGTGAATGTGGTCCATAAATGATTGCTTCAGAAGCATTAATTGGCTACAGAGGCTGTCGTAGGGAGTTGCAGTAACTGAGCCATATAGGACGTAGTTGGTTACATAAGTCATAGTAGTGAGCTGTGATAATGTTCGTATGTCACAGAGTCTGGAGTTGGGAGTTGCATAAGCGGTGAACCACATAGGTCATTGTTGGTCATGTAAGGCATATTGGTGAGCTATGATAACACTTTTAGGCTCAAAGGTCGGAGTTGGGAGCTGCATGATTTGCTTACCACAGTCTGGAGTAGTGAGCTGTGAGGAATGCAGAGAAATTTATTGTATTATGAGTACGATAGTTGTAAGCAGTTGTTGTGAGGTGCATCTGTGCTTTGTAGTTAGGGTGTGTTGTTATACCGTCATCAAGATGCGTCATTACACCGTCTTCGGTATAAACTGTTGCACCATATGTAAGATGTTTTGTTAAAACATCTTCGGAGTGCATCGTTGTACCGTATGCAAGGTGTATTGCTACACCATCTTTGGGATGCATCATTACATCATTTTAAGATGCATTTTTACACTCTCTTTAGAATGTGTCATTGCACCATATGCAAAGTAAGTCATTGCATCGTATTTGGGTTCATTGCACGACGTACATATTGCTTCGTTTGGGGTTTCACTGTTCTGCAACATATGCCGAATTTCTGTAACTCACGTTGTGACACTGCAAGGGAATTCGTCATAAGCAGCGAATGGTAGTTGATGATGGTTAATAGTGTCAGCAGCAAAAGTGGGTGGTGTTTATTGAACCTTTTGTATCAATTATGGGAGGGTTCAACTCCTTCTCTAAACATCAGTTTTCCTTTGGTTCATTTTATTGCCTTTCCTCTCTTTTTCATTTAGGTGTTAAGGCTCTATTTATAATGTCTAGAAGAGGTCTCCTGTTAAATATGAAAAAATATTGGACCATTTCATCAGATGGCTTAAAGAGATCCTCAAAAAGCATTTCAAAGACATTTAGTGTCTTAGTGATATCATAATTGAGTGTTCCTAGACTTGTTAGAGTTTTTTCGTCGAGCTGCCCAATATGAATATAAGCTAATCCGATTTAAAATTCATTTGACCTTCCAATTGGGGCACTAAAAATATTTGGACAAATTTTTTCGACATTGTATTTGTCTGATTGTAAGTTGACTAAAATCGAAGTACATGATAATTTTTAATTAAAGTTTTAATATTCTCTTCCTCAAAAATTATCTTGAGATTTGTGTCATACCTAGAAATCCGTGAAAAATGATGAAAAATTGTTAACGATGTATCAGTTGTCCACTTTTATGCAGACGTAATTGTCAAAGACGTTGGAAATAAATTTCAAATTGTCAAAAAATTTGATCTTATGATGCTTAAAAAATGATCCATGAGATCGAAAAATGCTGAAATTTAGGTTTTATGAACAATTTTGAAAGAAATTTTCACTTTATGAAGGCCGAATTTTATATGTTCCACGTTTATAATTAGTGTCATAAATCTAACGTGAAAATATCTACTTCAATTCTAAAAATTTTGTAATTGTTGTATTATTGATTTAAAATTAAATATTTGAGTGTTGCGCATTCAACCATACAAGTTTAGGTACTAGACATATAAATATGCATATATTATATATATATATATATTAAAGGATGGACGGCATATATGTGTGTGTGTCTATATATATATATATATATAAAAGATGAACTATGAGTCTGTTTTTTAAAAATATTGAAGTGATTCCAGGCTTTCAACGCAAGTTGCAGCAGTGCCAGCTTAAGCTAGACCACATAAACAAAGAAATCATAGAGGAGCACAGAAAGAAGCGGAAGAAGCAATTGGTGGAAGAGGAGGACATCACAGACGTTCTGCTCAGAATCCAAGAGGACGGAAGCCTTCAGTTCCCCATCACCGACGACCACATCAAGGCTATCATCAACGTACGCTACTAAACTCCAATTTCTTCATCAGCTGATCTAACTTTTGTCTCTATATGAAAAGATAACATCGATGTTATATAAAAATTAAAAATAACATCGATGGATATATATTTTTTTTTAATTCATTTCAATTTTCATTTAAAAGATGAATGAGTTCTGTTCATAAATGGTGATTTAAAAGCTTAACTCCTAAAAATACAAGTTTTGGGTAATTCCACACTTTAGATATTTCTTATATTAAGATCATTCACATTCCTAAATGTTATCTTTATGTGACAAAGAATATATTTTAAAAAAAAAAATACATTTTTATATTTTTAAAAATTAAACATAAAAAAAAATCAAGCATTTGCATGAAATTAAAGCCTGAAGTGGGTAGTGTGAAAGGCATAAACAACATACATATTTAGCTTGTAAGCTTCAACATATAATAATAAACTGAACATTAGAAATTAAACCTAGGAAGAAAATAAAGGAAAACACCAACTTAGGATAGAGAGCCAAAGGAGAACACCAACTTAAGATAGAAAACCGACTGCTAACACCTGATTCTAAAATACCCTAATTTTCACAATGATCGATAAAATATGAAGCTAAAACAAATCATGATATAAATATTAAGAATAAAAAACAACTCCAAAATCTACCAACACTATGAATCCTAGGTTAGCCAATTTAGAAATAAAACTCTAGATCACACATGCCCTAGAATAGTACAGTCTAGAAGTCTATATTAGATTACTAGGTACCTCTAACTAGTGCAACGGAATAGGACATATAAAATAAATATACTTAACCCCTTCAACTATGTAATTGTTGTAGGATGAAGTAAAGCATAATTACTGAAAAAAACACCTCAAACCACCTCATAGTAAGAAATTCTAGATTTATCATCACTATGATAATAGTAGAGACCTCTTACTATCCGATTGATTAATAATTTATGGATAAAAATGCACCTAAAATGATATAAAGCCAAGGGCATCTTGACTAGGTCATTATACCTAATAATTAGGTTACTTTACTCATTTAGCCTCCTTATAGAGTTTGGATTTATTTTAGAGTATGGGCCACACTCCATCTAGAATTTTTTTTAATCTATCGTTTCTCCTAGTGTAGGTTCCATTTTGATCAAGCTTTCAACCTCAAATTTCCACTTCAATTAAATTTTTAAACTTGGGATTTCACTTCAATCAAAATTTCAGCATCAAGCATCCCACCTTAATCAAACTATTAAATTTAAAAAAACTCTTCTAGTCCAAGTCAAAGTCTAAGTCTAAGAATGGAGCCAATTTGCATAAATCAAATGCTTTAAAACTTAAATCTTTTAAAACTTGTAAAACTCAAACCTTTTAAAACTTATAACTTTTTAAAATGCCTTTAAAGCTCAAATTTGCAAGAACTTTTAAAATTTTTAAAAATTAAAAGAATTCTTTTAAAACTCCAAAAACATTAAAGTTCAAAAACATAAAATTTAATACTTCAAAGCGGAAACATTTAAAATTCAAAAAAAATTATAAAATTCAAGCTTTCAAAACTTTCAAATTTCACTAAGTTCAATTTTAAAACTTACATTATTCAAATAAAACTTCAACAAGAACTCGCCCTTTAAACATGCTTTAGATAATTTCAAATAAACTTTAATAACTTGAAACTTTAACAAAACTTCATAAATCAACTTTGAAAACCCTAAAAAAGCTTTAAAAACCTTCAAACAACATGTAAACCAACAGATCATGTTCAATATTAACCTTCTTTAACTAAAATCAATGAGCTTAAATCAAAATAAATCAACTCAAGTTTTAAACTCAAGGGAATCACTCAAGTCAAACTTTATTCAAATCAATCAACTCAAATCAATTTTTTTAAAAAATAAGTTACTTCTAGATCAAAGTGTTTCAACTCAAAACAATTCGATCGCACCAGACTCTTTCAAACTAAATCTAGTCTCTCAAATAAAAAAATTAACAATTTTTCAATAAATTTATAATTTAAATTTTCATGCTATGCCTTTTTCACAGAGTTAGCTAGCCATTTTCCTGGGCCTTTCTATGACCCGTTGTTATTAGAATCTAGGTCCCAATATTTCAATTACAATCAAATCCTTTCAAATCAATCTATCAATCCGAGGACCTAAATATCAATTTTCATGAAATTTATCATATAATCCTTCATGATATAAAACAATACTTTAATCAAGATTATTCTAGGGAGTCAAAAATCTTAGGATGTAAATTAATTATGATGGTTTAACCTTGTAGGGATACAAGACCCTAGAATTAAATAAACTGTATCTTACATCTGAGAGGTAGGCTAAAGCCATTGATTATGTAGACTTAGAAATCTCAAAGATTTTTCTTGTATGAATGGTTGGATCCATTTTAATGTAATATTACTATCTCTGGTGGTATTATATTATTCTTTAAATGACACATCTTAACATATAAATTGAAATATTTCAAGATCTCTAGCAGACTTGAAAAATAAAATAAAATAAAATATTCATTAGAGATGACAAAACTTTTATTTCTTCGAATGAAGTCTTATTTGCATGCTTCCATCTAATAGAAGTGTTTAGCACTTCTCATAACTTTGAAGAAGTCCAATAATTTATTTCCAATTAGATATGAAGTGAGTTAACCAAATAATTTAGTTAGTAAGTAGCCCAAAAATTTTTTTGACCCACTTATAAATTTGCAAATGATCTTAATTTCATATTTAATCTCCATAATATTTTAAAGGTTACCTTATCATCTTTTATTTTTTTAGTACAATAATTTACTTTTGTAAAACATATTATCAACACACATCTCAATTTTATTTTTATTTTTAAATATTAAAATTATTTACATTACTTTTTTATTAAGTTATGCCTATTTTTGAAGCATAAAGAACGTTACATTATAACAATACATACCAACTCTTATTAAAAAGTAGCCTTCTTAAAATTGAAAGAGTACATTTATAATATGATGATGTCTAGAGAATGCATCCAAGGAGCTCATAAACAAATACTTGATTGCAAAGTCAACTGGTTCATGTATCTGGTAGAAAATAACTATCTTTTAGGAAGGATGAGTTTAGGTTATCAAAGTTTAAGCATATTTGCCACTTTACATTTGATTTTGGAATCATTATTACATTCACAATTCAATTCAGGTATTTAGCTTCTATGATGTATTCAACATTCAACAACTTCCATACTTGGTGAATTGGCTCATTGAGAGTAATGATAATTTGTCTCATTTTTTATTTCACAGGCTAAACTCTTAGTTCCATATTGAGTGAGTGAAAAGCAAAGTCATTATTAACCTTAGGAAACTCCTTTATTAACTAAGACAACATATTTCCTTATATACTAAATATTACCTTTTGACCTGCATCAAGGTATTATTAAGTATGAATAGCCTTCGTAATTCTTCTTCCATAATAGTAGCTTCCTATATTACTTTATTTTTCTTCAACCAGCTCTCTCTCTATGTATCAAGCTATAAAAGCTCCTCTTGAATGCTACTCATAGCTTGCAAGTAGTATGTGTGAGATTGCACAAGATTTTCTTTGACTTTGATCACTTTCCTTTCTCTCTAAAGTTTGACCACAACATGATTGGTTTTTACTACCATCCTAAAAGTGTTTAGAAGATGATAGTTGATGATAGGATTTTAGGTCATGGAAAAATTGACCATAGTAAAATCGACCATGGTGGTGAATCATATAAATTTTCTTCTAAGTAATAAGCATGGAAATGCCCCTCATGGTTTCCTTTGTCTCTAGAAAAATTAATTAAAGGTCTCAAGATTGTGAGTAAGTAGGAAGATCCCAAGTTCATCTTGTCATGGACATTTTTGAAAATTTTATTAACTAAACTTATCATGTCAATAAGGTTGCTATCAATCTTGCAGTTTGTAATCAACATGGTGACTACAATAAAGTTATTATAGGGATTTTCTTAGCAGTTGGTACATCTTCAACTAAAAAATTGAGTGATTGGAAGGCAATCACTCATAGGTTGTCGAGATGACTTCACCAAGTTTCCTTTTCCTAACCAAAGTCGTTTAATGCTTGTTTGGGGAGATGCCTCTACCTTATCTCTATCTATAATAGCTAAAACTACCCCAACTATATGGATAGCTTATGTAAAGATGGCCTCAATGTTCCTTCATAAGTATTTTCCTTTGTCTCTTAGTGTTTGCCTTTGGTGTGATAAATCTCTTAAACTTTTCAGACATAATCAATTTCTCGATTAAGTTCCTTAGATGTCTGTTTTTTTGGTTCTTATGGCCATGGTCATGATGATATACCTGATATCTCAAGTTTTTAGTGTGGAATTTTGGAAATATGGCTTATTTTATATCATCTTTACTACTTTGACTATTGAAACTCGGAAAATAGTTGAAATATGTAATTAGTGGATAGGGGTGGTGACCCTCTTTTAATACTACGATCAAACCACACCTCCTTATACTGATTTTTCCTTCTATAGGATCGACTTAACATTCTTGGAAATGGGCTTGCTTCCCAAAATTAACTAGGTCAACACTATTTAAAGTTTTTTTCTCATCATATGCTACACAAGGCAACCTCCTTCCCATTGGTGAATTATGTTATATCTCATCTTTATTGAATGCAGCTCATGTGAGGAGTCAGGAAAAATGTTTTTTTCTTCAACCAAAATATGGTTATGGGTCACTTATAATAACTCAACTAGATAAGCTAAAAGTATAACAAAAATGTCTCCCATCAATCCTTGTTCGAGTGCAACATACATGACTATGTGTTTAAAATCTTTGACTTCTACCTTTTTTGTGTGGAAACGATTAATCAAGGATTTTAGAAACTCTCCTAGCTCCTAGAAATTTTGCAATAATCATATGAGTGTTTTTTATATATTATTGGCACTAGCAAATTGTGTTATAAACATGCACTTTAACTCGATAAAGGACGTTATCACTTTTAATAGCCAGATAATGAACCCCCATAGTATTAATCTCCTTAGATTCATGAAGAACAAATCACACTTCAAAGTATCTTTTATTCAAAGCATATTGACTACGGATTCGAATGAGCTAGGTGGCATGGTCAATTTGTTCAAATTTATCCTTATAAGATTCCAAAGAAGGAATCAATAATCTTTATGGGGCTTTAGCTTTGGTGAATTGACTTGAGAATGTTTTCTCCAAACGAGGCCACCTCAAAACCTCAACTAAGGTGGAGGAGCCCACATCAAAGAGATTATAAGATTTTTCTTATACCAGAAATCAGTGCTCTTCTCTCTTATGTTGCTAATTCTGGCAAGGAAAATGACACCTACATTTATGACATTAAATTCGACACATGCTCTAGGGTCTCTTGGATCATTATTATCATCCATTCTTTTAGCTTGTTAATTTGTCACACCATAAACTCATTTGTGCATTCTATGTTAGTAGAAATTTTCTAATTAATTTGCCCTACTCTTTGTGTAACTCCTCTTCTTATTTGTTTTATATTTCACACTACACAAAATTTTCAGGATGTGATTTCCTGATTTTCTTGTGGTTTCGTACTGCTAGAGAATAAATTTAGTAAAGAAAGATTTACAAAAAAATAAACGGAGAAAGAGAGAAGAATTATCTTTCAATAATAAAGAAAGATTTACAAAAATATAAACGGAGAAAGAGAGAAGAATTATCTTTCAATATCTAAATATCCATAGACTAGATTACAATGATCTATTTATTTATAGAATGATTGGTTTATATGTTAGACATAATTTATTCATTTCACATGAGCCCCAAAAGTTCTTAGATTTACCTTATCTAATCTCTTTTAACGTAGGTGTTATAATTAATAATATCCTTTTAACAACTTACATGGGCTAGTATTTCTTACAAACCACTTTACTTTTGATTTCACATTTTGGTAACACTTCAATCAACCAACTCGATTATAAGGCAAGTTGATATTCTTTGGCAACTTAATCTCTTAGGGAGATCAGCTGGCTCAAGTTGATCTTTCTAGGTGAGTTGTCGGGCTGGCTCGATTAAATATTTTTGAAATGATCGTCATAAGTGAGCTTTGCAATTGGGTTTTTTGGTCAAGTTTCTTAGTTGAGTTGATTTAATAGAGTCATCTAATCAGTTTAGTAATATGTCAGGTTTCACACCTTGAATCTAGACCATATTCAAGTATACATATAATTACATGAATAACAATCAAAATTTCAACATTACATTAAAAATATCATTATTATTAATATTTTAAAAGAAAAATTTACATTTCTATGCATAATTTTGTCATACCAAAATGTCATAACTACATACATTACATGTGTAAATACAAAAAAATTTTGTAGCACACATAAATTTTCCGAAAAAATACAAATTGGGATATGCATTCTAGTAAAAGAACCACAAAATAAATTCTTAGCATCATTTTGAAAACATTATAGTAATTATTATACTTCATCATTAATTTATTACAGTCATCAAAATATAATTTTAAATCAGAAATTTAAATGCTTGTGGCTATTTAACCATGACTCATACATAAATCCAGGATTTGCTTGTGGGCGGAACAGAGACAACAGCCACAGCAATAGAATGGGCAATGTCAGAGCTGATTCGGAATCCAAGCGTCATGCGAAGGGCGCAGAGAGAGGTTAGGCACCAATTTGGCCGCCCCATGGCAACCCTAATCGCCGAAGAAGATGTAATGAGTAGCGGCAGGCTTCCCTATTTGCATCTGGTGATCAAGGAGACGCTGCGGATGCACCCTCCGATTCCATTGCTGCTTCCGAGGGAGAATCAGGAGAGTTGTGAGGTGATGGGATATGAGATTTCGGCCAAAACAACGGTGATGGTGAACGCTTGGGCGATCGGAAGAGAAGAGATCCCGACAATTGGGATGAGCCGAATGTATTTCGTCCCGAGAGATTTGAAGAGAGTGGCGTTGATTTTAAGGGGGGGCATATGGATTTCATACCTTTCGGTGCCGGGAGGAGGATTTGTCCAGGAATGCAGTTTGGGTTGGCGACGATTGAGATGGCGCTTGCGCATTTGCTTTACTATTTTGATTGGGAGCATCTGGGAGAAGAAGGAGAGGGGCTCCTAGACATGAGTGAAGCTTTCGGAATTTCGGCGAAGAGGAAGTTCCCTCTCTGTTTACTGCCCATCTGTCGCAATCCTCTTCCTCCTGGTGCTGATTTGTTCTAGTTATGTGAAAATATTACATGAGCACTCCTAAAGAGTTTAATTGTGATGTGTTAAGTGTCAAGTGAGTCTCACCATAATACACTGGTATTGCTCAATGTTAAAAACGGTGGGCTCACTTGACACGTGGCGCTTCACCATTGGACTCTGAATTTGAAATCCTTATGTAATAGTTGCTTTTATGTGAAAATATTACAACAGGAATCGTTCGGAGTCCAACGATGATTTGCCACGTATCAAGCGGGCCCCACGGCAGTATACCGATATTGATCAGTGTTAAAAATGATGGAGCCAATTTGACACGTGACATCTCATAATTAGACTCTAAATGCATTAGGAGTGATGTAATATTTTCTTATTATAAGGTATTAAAGTCTTTAGGATGTCAAGAAGAATGAAGCTTTATTGATGGAATTTTTTATGTAGGCCTTTATTTTTCATTACTGTTATGGCTCTATCTCATCTTGATACCATACATCATTTAGAAGCACAAAGTATTACGAATGAGTTTATTAAATATTATGGAACTTAATTTCGGTAACCTTCCATCACTTAGAAACACCAATAATCACTAAGACAAACTTGAAAGTAATTGAAAAATATCCCAATAAATGAAGTATAATAAGTATAGAAACTAATGAGTGATGCTGGAACCTTAAATTGTTGTGTAAGATAGCAAAAGTGACATAAATATAACAGCTTAAAAATTTTAATATTTATCTTAGCCTCTCCAAAATATGAGTATTGCTTTCAATATTACCAAAGGAGTGAAGCTTTACATAAAAGAGAGTGATCTTGACTAAATTCAAAATGTAATTTTATATAACATAAACCATCAATAATTATTTACAGTAGTTGAATCATAAATGATTTTAAGTGTTATGAGAATAGAAGGAATAAAATTACATGAAAGGTGGTGTTGTAATATAATAATTAAACTTAATTATATGTTTTTTATTTTGCCTCTTCATCTTTCTTCTCTCCACTTTAAAAGTTCCCATAGAGAAATTCTTTAAGTAAACTACAACTTAAGACAACTTCAATTTCTCAAGGAGAGGCCACCTTAATCTTCCTTAATCACCAAAGACATATTTATTATGCTCTAAATCTCTATTTTATTGAAGAAAAAGGTCAGCTCAAGCGACGCGCCTAAAAAATGACTACTTTTTCATATTTATATTTTAGACTCATTTTTAATGATATTACACTTTAAGAGAATGTACTTTGCATGTTTTTGGTTTCGGGTACAAGAAATAGACTTATGGAGAAAATGAAGCAAAAACGGTGCACTTTTGAGTCAGAACGAGCAAAGAAGAAAATTCTGACCTGACACATTTTGATATATCTTTCTATGCTTAATCTCCTTTACATTTATCACATGTTTTTGAATGAAATTAAACTTTAAGGAAATGTTATTTTCATACTTATCTTGTAGGTATAACAATTTGGAGCGAAACAGAACTGAAACGGGGCGAAACAGAGCGAAACATGGCAAAATGGTGAGGTTGTCTGCTGGATGGCGCCTAGGCACCAGATGACAGAGAAGATGGCTCCTAAGGCCCTAAAACTGGTGCCTAGACGTTAGAAACGGTTACAGTGGGGTTTTGAGCGATTTTGTCCTATTTTGGGATGTTCTGGAAGATTCCAAGCAACTTGCACGCCCTATGGGGTGGTTCAATGAATCTAGACACTTGGAAAGAATACCAATCTTGCTATTTTTGCTTTATTTCTATTTTTTATTTTTTCGAGGAACACTTCTATTTTTAAAATACTCAAAATATAAAAAAAAATTCTTCTATTTTTAAAACACGAGAAACAGGGAGTCGCATAACCCGCAGCCACCACTACTAGCCCCCTGCCGCCGCCCATAGCCAGCTGACCCGCCAACTATTAGCAAACGTCGTCTGCCGCCCGCCACCTTCTACCCGCCACTAGCCAATGGTTGTCGATTGCTGCCGCCAGCCGCCCACTGCCTACCAACCACGAGTAATGCTTTGTGTTATGTGAAGCAAGGAAAATGTAGTATACGTTGTGAGTGGCACTAGAGTGCACGTGGACTCGATCTTTTTATAAAAAAAAGTATATTTTGTCTTTATAAACATATTTTATATTTTCTTACTTCTAAAATCATATAAATTATAATAGTACCAAATTCATTTTCTAAAAATAAAATGCGAAAAAACAAAAAAATAAAAAAATCTAAAAACAAAAAGAAAAATAGAATACAGAAAGTGATCCCAAACAAACACTTAGAATAATGTGTTAAAATGTGATCTAGAGTGTTTGATGAAGTTTTAAATGATTTAGAGACTAAAGGATGAGAGAAGGCTAATGACTAAGTCAAGGGACCCTAGTTTGGATAGATTTGACAAGTCGTAGATGTATAAGTTTAATAGTGTATGAAAGGGCGAAAATGGATAATGAATGATGTGGATTTTTTGCAGGTCAATGAATAAGAAAAATGTGAAGATTCAATGCATTTTATGGAGTTGGAGTATGTAGAACCATAATACGACCATGAGCAACAATTTTAAGAGAAATTTAGGTCAGAACCATAATACAATCATGATCAGCAATTTCGAGAGAGATTTAGGACCCGTTTGGGGCAGCTTTTAGGTGGGGTGTTTCGAAAACGCCGCCTGTGTGTTTGTTTCGCGTGTTTGTACTGCATATTTGAAAACTGAGTTTCTGATTTTATATTACACATTGATCGCCCCTCTATCCCCACAATCCGCGTTTTCCATACTAGGTTTTACCACGGTGCCCTCGGCCGAAGTCGCTCCTCTCCTCTTTCGTTCGTTCGGCGCTCCTCTCCGTCTCCTTGGCCGAAGTCGCTCCGTAGGTAAGGCATTAGGTAAGGCATCCTCCCTCCGCTCCTCCCTCCGCTCTTCTCATCCTTCTCCTCTTTTGTTTCTCCCTCCGGTCCTCCCTCCGCTTCTTACAGTTCTTCTGTGGAAACTATCAGTGAATATGCAAGGTTGATTTGTGAATATGGAGTAAATCCAGTAGTCTTTCGGTGAATGTGGAGTTGAATATGGAGTTGATGTGGGGGTAAATCTAGATCTGTGATTTCAACTTTGTAGATGTAGATCTGTTATTTTTAACTTTGTAGATGTGAATGTGGTGTTGAATATGGAGCTGAAATGTAGATGTAGAACTCGTGATGTAGATCTCTGATTTCAACTTTGTAGATGTGAATGTGGAGTTGAATATGGAGCTGAAACCTCTTGGCTTGCTATTTTTTTCCCTTGGGGAAACTAAAACCTTCCCAATTTGACAATTATGCTATATTTTGTTTAAAGGGTCAAGGAATTTGCATATAATCATTGATTACCTTTTTTATAGGTCTTTGATGTGTAAATACATAATAATTGTTTGGTTTATATGCAAATGCTTATAAAAATTTCTCTTGTGTTTGGCAGGGGTCGATGGGTTTATTAGCAATTGAAGGTTTACAACTTCACATTTTTTGGTATTACAAATGCTATTTAAGTTATATTTGGTCTTTAGGTCTTTTGGTCTTCCTATTAATTTTGATTCTTGTTCAATATCTTTTTTTTTTCATGTCATTATTTTGCTGTGTTGTGAAAGATAAAACTCGTAATTTTCTATTTGATTTTCCGACCTTCTTGTGTTGTGAAAGATAAAACTTGTAATTTTCTATTTGATTTTCTGACCTTCACCTTGTTTCTGTACATTTCTACAGTTCAATGGAAAAGCAGTTTCTTCTTTGAATGTTAATCTTTATTGTTTCTTTAGCATATAATGTTTATTTGGTTATGTTTGGAAAATTGCAGTATTACAAGAATTGTCTACAACATTGAGCACTGTAATCCCTAAGAGATCTTCTCATTTACCAAAATTTCATTTAGTAATAATATATCCATACCTCAAATATTTAGATTTCATTGTTTTTGGCACATCCTATCGTATTTGTAGGTATTAAATGCCAATGGGTAGGATCTAAGCATGTCACACTGAAGGGAAATGAAGAGATACTGCTCATTACTATGTTTTACGGATAGATGCTGATAATTAAATTATTTTTCATTCGTATGAATTGATTCAGACTAAAATTTACTATGAATGAAATTTTCACAGTAAATTACTTTCTTTGGGTGTGTTATTACTGCGATTGAAATTTTCATGCATGCCATGGAATTCTTATACATTTACATATGTAACACGTAAACTTTCATTTGTTCATATATGCTAGCCCCTATATGATGAAGTTGTTGTTAAATCTATAAATGCATAGGAACTTAAATGTTGAGTATGTAAATCCTCTTTTTCCTTTAAATATGAACATTTGCACTACTTGGTCGGGGAATCATAAAGGCATCGAATTGTTGAGAAATGTTTGGACACCACTATGTTATAAGTATGGACATCAAATTTTGGGTTGTTGAATCAGGCCTTTGATCTTAAAACTCTCTTCTCATTCTTATGTGCTTTGGAGATGTCACTATTTAGCAGCTTTGAGTTGATTCTTGTCCTACTTTGTTCGGGACATAGGTTTATTGTGAGGGAGGATTATCAATCTTCAATACATGCAATACAAATGTATGAATTGCAGCTTATATGTTTAAATGACTCACTTCAAATGAGGCATAGTAGAATAATTATTATGTTTTCCTTCAAAAAAAAAATTTTATTGTACATACGATTTTTCTCTTGAGCACATTTATATTCATGCTATCTTGTTTAATTCACAGTCAAAATGAGTAAATCTAAAAAATCTGGAACATCGACAATGTGGGATAAAGAAACCACGTTGACTTTTTGTGATCTTTGTCTGAGGGAAGTTGAGTTCGATAATAGGCCGACCATTTTTTTCAATAAAAAAGGTTGGCAGAATATAACCGTTAAATTCAAAGGACTCACCAGGAGGGATTACAATCTGATGAAACTTAAAAATAAATGGGATCAATTAAAAAAAGAATGGAAAATATGGAAAGAGCTCAAAATAGGATCAACAGGATTTGGTTGGGATCCAATTAAACGGACAATAGATGCACCTGAAGAATGGTGGGCTCAAAAGTTAGAGGTAAATACATACCTATATTTGCTTTTTTGGATTGATTGCATCTTCCTGAAGATTTTTACTAATGACTTATATATTGTATTCCAAGTGGTGCCAACAGCAAAAAAGTTCAAACTTAGCGGCATTGATCCAGTATTATAAGAAAAGTTGGATGGCATGTTCATAGGTGTTATTGCCACCGGAACTCATGCTTTCACCCCAGCTGACCAGAACTTTGCTGGTTTAACACGTGACTTGGCATCCGAACACATAGCTCACCCCGGAGAAGGTGCCACCCAAATCCATACAGAAGTTCAATCAACTGGTGGGACAAAGCGTCCCAGAGCAGATAAGAAGAAAATTGGAGCCGCATTTGTCAGAGGTTCCATAAAGACGATTCTTGAATACTGCAAATTGAAGACTGCACCACCACCAACACCAACAACAAACAACTACTCAATTCAGGAGTACCTTAAAATTTTAAATACATATCCCGGTGTTAAGGAAGATAAACCCATGTATTTAAAATACGTGAAGTTGCTAGGGAATTCCACTCACAGGCAATTCTTCGCAAATTTGGACCCAGAATTCCTTCTTTCTTACCTCTGTTCTTTTATGAATGACTGATGTTGGTTGACAGTTGTTTTTATTTTAGAACCAGTAATTGTAATAATTATGTGATGAACTATTTGTTTATGTCTTCTTTTAACTTTATGTCATTATTTGTGTCTTTACATTTACGTCTTCGTTCTCTCACACTATAGTATCTTTTCTTAATACTTCAAGTCAACGTTATACATTTTTAAAAATATATGATTTACCACATTTTGTAGAATGGATGAAGAACAACTTAATAATAACCGCATAGTCGTTGTCGCCCTCATCTTCCTACACTTCTACTATCACACTTACGTTGACCGAACCCCTTGTATGACATCAAGTCAGATTGGGGATAAATGGGTTGGAGAGTTATTACATGGAGACCCGATAAGGTTTGCAAACATATTTCGTATGATCAAGGTGATAGTTCTCGACCTGTTTAATGAGCTTCGGGACCTTCATCTATTACACGGGTCATCAAGAACAACTGCTAGAGAGGTATTGGCAATTACCCTGTATATCTTATCCCAAAATGAATCTATTAGAGGAGCTATGAAGCGGTTCCAACATTCCTCAGAAACCATTAGTTGATATTTCTCCGTGGGTTTGAATGCGCTGTTGAGTCTGGCATACAAGATAATAAAGTCTGATGATCCAACGTTTCAGACCATTCCCACACAAATTGCAAATGACCCTCGATGCATGCCCTTCTTCAAGGTAAGTGCCCAACACAATATTCAATATAAATAAAAAGCGTATATTGATTTTGAATGGTTTTTGGGAACTTTATGCGACACAAGACTGTATTAGAGCTATTGATGGAACACACATCAGACGGTGTGGATCTCCAACACAAAACATCATGGTCGTGTGTGATTTCAATATGAGTTTTATTTTCGTGATGGCTGGATGGGAAGTTAGCGCACACGATAGCTGTGTTTACAAGTTTGCTACTAGGAACCTAGAATATGGGATCCCTTACCCTCCTCCTGGTACGTATATTTGGGACATTAATATTGTGTTCTTGGGCCAACATTTATAACTAACATCACGCAACAAATAAGTACTACTTGCTCGATGCCGGATATCCCTTACAAAGGGGGTTTCTTAAGCGGTATCCAGATACAAAGTATCACATCCCAGATTTTGAAAGGTCCAATGGTGTAGCACGCAGGAAAAAGAATTATTCAAACAAAGACATTCATCACTGCGAGGGGTTATTGAACGATCTTTCGGAGTGTGGAAGAAGAAATGGATAATATTGTGTGATATGCTCACTTATCCGTTTCCAAAACAGGTCCAGATTGTAGTGGCTATCATGGCATTGCACAACTTCATTAAACAGCATCCTTCAAGAACTGATGCAGAATTTGTTGTGGTTTATGCGGACTTAATACAAATTCCCCCTGAAGCATTTGAGTATTATGTTGGTCGCACCATACCACAACTTACAATTGATTCACCTGAGACAAACTCAAGAGATGGTGAAGGGGCATCTGAAATAGCAGCTTTGAGAGATGGAATAGCTGACGAGATTAGTGAAAATTTTAATTAATGTATTCTTAACCTTTACAAAATAATTATGTTATTATTTTGGTTGTACATCATTTGTTTAACTTATTATATGGCCGCTATGACATTAACTTTGATAAGGGAGAAGTTTATTATCTGTTTTTCTTCAATAGAAACTATTATGTTATTGAGAAAAAAACTTTGATTTATGGCGGGTGAAAGATGAAAATGCAGTAATTTTAGTTTTAATTTCAATGCTCATTCTAATTATATTATTATATATGTATGTAGCTTGGATGGCCCCATGTTATGTATGTAGCTTGGATGGCAACCGCTACTATGGTATGGTTATGTATGGGGCTTTTGCTAATATTGATATCTTTCTGATGGCCCACAAACGTGAGTTACGGTTGTATATGTGAGTTCATGGGGCTTTTTCCAATGGAGATATCTTTCTGATGGCCCACAAACGTGAGTTACGGTTGTATATGTGAGTTCATGGGGCTTTTGCTAATTTTGATATCTTTCTGATGGCCCACAAACGTGAGTTACGGTTGTATATGTGAGTTCATGGGGCTTTTTCCAATGGAAATGAACATGATAGTGATGCAATATCATGTTCATCACTTCTGCTCTTCTGTCGACCTGTCCCTGTCCAAAGCATACATATTGAATGCAGGTTTTAATGTGTTGTGGCTCTATTTTGGCCCATTTAGTGGGGTCGAATTTAGGGTATGTTGGATTCAATGTTGGCTGAAAGTTTTTTTCTCTGTTTTCCCTCAATGGATAGTTTCAATTTTGGTTCTTTTGAAATCATACTAATGTTGGAAATTTTCTTTTTTTTTCATATGACTGAGTCAGTTCTTGCTTCATTTTGAAATTGATTTTAGCTGGGCATTTCTACCCTGTTTTGTCTTTCTTGTGGTCTGGATTTGGCCTGAGGATAAAAGTTCGGTTTGCCCTTATGCTATAAGCTATTTTGGCCAAGTGGGAAGGCTCGATTTTGGCCCAGTGGTGTATCATGTTGGTAACAGTTTGATAAAATGGTCTATGAAGTTTCATTTTATTAATGCATAAGAATTGTGTGCTTTGTATGTGACCGTGACTTTATATATGCTTAAACATATAAGTATTTAATACTGCTACTCAAAGATTTAATTCCTCGGCAACTATACTAAAACTTAATAACAGTTATAGATTTGATAAAGATGGATGTATAAAATATTTGAATAATTGTAAAGTCACACTTATCAACGTAAGTATACGTATCACTCAAGTAACATAGGGTTCTAATGGAGTCCTAGATATCGATCCCACATGGAGTAAGATTAGAACTACGAACTAAGAATTTAGAAAAGCAATACTTTAATCACAACAATGAAGTTCAATTTGCTTATATGTCACTAATAGGCAATTGAAATAAATATGTAATTTTAATAACTCTTAAATAACTAATTATACTAATGAGGTTTTTAATGTGATATTTAATATATAAGAAAGCATCATTCTCCTTGTTAAGAAATTATAGTGAATG
>NW_018164900.1:28124-29046 GCF_001263595.1 Phalaenopsis equestris
GATGTAATCTTCACTTTAGTTGTAAAACTCAACATATTTTAACAAATCAATTGGCCAGATTGAAAGTAAATTAAGATTGAAGTGAAAAGATCATCACAATTTCTTAAACATTTTCATGGTTTCACCAATTCAAATCACCATTTCACAAATCTTAAGACAAGGAGAAAGACAGATAAAACTACTCAGATCTCATGGGGAAAACACAACAAAACTTGAAATTCATATATAAAATCAAAGTCATACAAACTACAACAATAAATAAACTTATCTTTAATTTCTCCCTAAGAAAACTCCTCAAAGTTCCTCTGAATCTCTTCCTTTCTTTACAGCACACAGAATTCATCTTTGAAGCAGCAAGGAGGAAGAAATCTCTCACTTTCCCTCAACTCTTACAATCTCTCCAAGAAGTCCTCACAATTTAGAATCTCTACACTTGTTTCACACTTCAATTTTGAGTCTCTCCCCCTCCGGAACCTCCAGAGTATTTTCAATTTTCAGTTAAAATCTTCTTTTAAAGATGTGGATGAGCTTTCCCAAGACTTGCCTAAGCATCCCTTCAAACTTTGTCCTCATCCAAAGCCTAGTTGGTCATAACCGTCGAGCTCGCCGTCGGCGGCCACGAGGGCATCGTCGGCGGACCTTCTTAATGAATTAATTTTGGAGTCTCGGGAAAATCTCGTCATTGGGCACCGTCGGCGGCGTCGATGGCGCCATCGGCTCCCTAGTTCAATTCTTCACATTTTGGTCCTTTTTGCTCCAAATTCGCTCCTTTTCGCATCTTTTTACTCCAATGACCCTATTTCATCATTCCTGCAACAAAACATAAAAAATACTTTTCTTTAAAGTGCAATATTATCAAAAACAGTATAAAATAGGTATGAAAATCTCAACATATTTTTCTTTGGTCAAAATCTCCCAAACT
>NW_018164900.1:30755-31487 GCF_001263595.1 Phalaenopsis equestris
ATAATCATGTCGACGTTCTAACCACCCAATCCTTTCATTTTTTTAATTCTATACTCTTCCGCTGCAAGGTCAACTCATTCAGCAAATTAATGAGGGTAGGGGAACTAGAAGGTGGAAGCTCATAACTTGTAGAGGGGATATCTCTACTAGTAGAAGGCTCTTGACTCCTACTCTGAGTTCTCCATTTCTCATGGGATTCATAAGTTTTTAAATTGGCCGTACTAATGGGTTTCATAGGGTAAACTCATTCTTCATCTCCAGTTTCCACTCCAGAAAGTTTGCAAATTACATAAATAAGGTCACGATGTCTTAGACCTTCACTCGTCTCACTCCTTGTCGTAGTCAATATATTCTTAAAAATAATTCTCCCCACATTTATAATTATATTATTCTAAATACAAAAATGTCGAATAGCTCTATCTCTAGTTACCTCACTATGGTGATAAGTCGGTAAAAGAGTAGAAAAAATAAAATAATGTCTAAAATAATGTCACGCTTTAGAGTTGGCATTCAAAATAGAAGCAGAAAAATTTACCCGTTCTCGCTGTTTTATCTTCCATGTTTCGTTCCCATCAGTGAGAAAGATAATCACATCATTCAAGGGGCCTTCCATAGTGCTGAAGAATTCATATTGGCAGACTTCGTAAAAGGTGTTAATTTGGGCGGCATTAAATTCAACAGGAAATCCCTGCACTTAAATGATTCCATCTTCAGAATAGAATACGTTGGCGT
>NW_018164900.1:31587-31954 GCF_001263595.1 Phalaenopsis equestris
AAATAATGTGAAATAACTTGAAAAATGTGGGTCTTTGTATAGGAAGCTCCTTTAACTTTAGAAAAATCAGAGAATACTTCCCCTGACAGAGGCTAACAAAAGGCGAAAATCCACATGCTAAAATTCCAAGCCAAGCTGATGTGTCATTATGCATGGAGAATCAAATGATTCAAAACAGTGTTTAATTAATTAAAAATAACAATATGCATAACATGGTCTTGAAATTTATTCCACGTCATTTTCCTTTGTTTACTGAGCAAAAGGGTATTTTTATTTTATTTTTGTGATTTTTCTACACAAAGTTATGAATTTTCTAAGTTAAGGGTATTTAAATAAATAGGAAAAAGCCTTATTTATCTATTTAAAC
>NW_018164900.1:32232-32967 GCF_001263595.1 Phalaenopsis equestris
GTGAGACGAACATATCTATACGGTTAAGAGGCCATAGAGTCAAGCTTAAGTAAATGAAGAATCAAAATAAGCTCGGGAGAATGAGAAGTTTTATGCCTTTGCTCTGAGAAGGGAGGCTTAGATCAGAGGTGCTCGACACGTTTGTTGGGGTCCAAGGAGGCTAAGGATTGAGTCCCTAGTCTTGGTGTAAGGTCTAGGCATGAATTCGACCAAGCTTGATTTCAGGTGTTGGTCTAGAGCTATGGTAGAGGCTCTGTGGAAGTGAGATTTGATGGGGCTTTGGCTTCTTTCACTCTTGTGAAGGTGTAGGCACAAGCAATTTAAAATTTGGTGGAGTGTGAAGGTGTATTGGGTTCTGTCCTGGTTTCCGGCAGGGTTTTAATCTCAAAATTGAGCTCCGGTAATGGAAATGGGTGAGGGAAAATAGTTGGAATGCACTGAGGGGATCTTAGGGAAGCTCTGTGTGAAGTTTGGAGAGGCATCTCTAAGGAAATTTCAGCAGAAATTTCAGCAAATTTTAGCACACCTTCTCATGGCCGTGGGTGGTGGCCTTTTATATAAATGGGGTTATGGTGGCTGTCACGGCCAATTAGGAGGTGTAATGTGGTGCTTTGGTGGAGGGCAGAGGAGCCCATAGTTCGATTCGGATGAGCTGGCCTCTAGGTTTGATTTGGGTGAGGTGCCATGGGAGTGGCTCTCGGTTTTGGGCTTTTCCAACCACTAGGCCGGCCCGGG
>NW_018164900.1:34387-36362 GCF_001263595.1 Phalaenopsis equestris
TCTTACCTAGAGATGATCAAATCTGGTGTCAAAAAGCCTTAAAATCGCCTCCCAATCCAAGATCTCTCCAGCCCTAGGTCGAAAATGGCATTTTAGGAGGAAGGGGATTATGAATAGTGGCGGTTGACTGGTCAAAATCACAATTAAAGGTGTTTTTTCGCTAGCTCGCCATCAGTGGGGTTGACAGCTCCGCCGGTGCGTTCTATTGGAATTAAATCTTAAGTCTCGGGAAAAATCTGCCTTCGGCGGCGTCAAGGACGCCGTCGGCGGGGTCTACTGATTTTGGTTCAAATCCCAGATTTTTGCGATTTCGATCAATTTTAAGCCTTAACGACATCTTAAGCCTTAACCTTAACGACATCTTTTCAATCATTATAGACATAATTTTAAGTGACTAAATGATGTACTTATCATAAATAAACTTCAACAACACAAAACATCACATTTATATATAAATTTAAAGGGGTACAATATATGTTACATAACACACCTAAGCTTGGTATTTTATCAACCTCAACACATTAATTCAGCATCGCAATCCAAGCCACAACACTCAAACTACTGAAAACAAAACATCTTATGCTTAGTCCCAACTATACAGTGATCTAAAAGCATAATTCTAAAGAAAATTTCAAATTACATAGTTCAAATCAAAATACATAGATAGACAGATATGTAGAAATATAAATCTACTATTCTTCATATTCAGTACTAGATTCTCCTCTGAGATCACCCATTGATTGCACCCATTGACGCACATGAACGAAGAGATTGTAGAAGGGTCGGAATGGAAATTCTTGAGTAGAATCATCCTCTATTAACTTCGACCTCCTCATCAGCCGTATCAAACTATCTTCTAAATGTTTAGAGTGATCAAAATGTTCATTCATCCTCCAGTCTAGATGATTGAAGAAATCGAAGAAATTATTAATCGCATTCATGACATTTTGTACCTCCTTCTCCAATATCTTGATTCTGCGCAGGATCACCAGAGTCTTGTTAGGAACTAAGGGTTGAACTGGCAGTGAATTCTAAGATGATTGATCTACTATAATGGTCATGTCGTTTTTATCTGTTTTTATCTTCAAAAGTTGGGAATCTCTCAGTTGGGTCCAAAGGCTTCCAAGGTAGAAGTACATTTTCCCAATTTTCATAGGACACTTGGAACTGACTGCAAAGTGAGAAAATTGTGGAGGGATGTCCAAGTCCATAAGTTGATCCATGAACGATCAAGCCCAAAATTGACTTCACAATTATCGATCCAATATCGATTGGTAGTTACAGTGCCCTTTGGATGCAATAACTCAAAATAGCACTTTCTTTAGAAACTTTACTGATCTTTATTGTCGATAATAGTTTTGCAGAAATGAAAAAGTGTCAATGTTTTGAAACGGAACTCAGAAGTGTCGCAGAAAAACTAATATACATGTTCTCTCTCATTTCCCATTCGTCAGTTTCGTCCGTTAAATATTGATAAATTTCATTCATCTGGTTTCTCGTTGGAACAAAATTAGAATAGTGGCAGACAGGAATATTCTCGATCATGTATAATTCATTGATTCGTGCAAGAGTGAAAGTGATCCATCTACCTCGCACATAAACAACTCCCTGGTTGATTTCGTGCAAATTTGCATAAAATTCTTTTGCCACAGGAACAACCATGGCGGCGGTAGTATAGCACAACACTTCCCATCGCCGGACTATCGTCTCTTCAATTGACGTTGAGGGATTATTCAATCCTCGATTTACGAATCCTCGTTCCTTAATCAATCTTTTCTTTGTCAATAACTTGTTGAAGATTCGTTGCGCTTCCGCACTAATAAACTTTCGCCGATTGAAAACTCCCATTCTGGGATTATCAGGGATTTGAACGCCATAGGAATGAAATTGGTGGAGTTTCACTATGTTTTTGGGGGAAAATATGAACTAGGAATCGAATTTGGGAGTTTAAAAGGGTAACTCCCGCCCAAAAACC
>NW_018164900.1:43191-44257 GCF_001263595.1 Phalaenopsis equestris
AATCTAAGAGATCCCACTAATCCATTATAAAAAGTTTGAATTATTAACCAATCTGGTAACGAATAATGAGGACACTTCCTAAGAAGATCTTTAAATCTTGCCCAAGCTTCATATATTAACTCTCCATCAATCTGACATAACAATATTATGTCATTTCTAAGTTTAGCAGTTTTGGATTGAGGGAAATATTTGGATAGAAATTTCTGTGAAAGTTCTCCCTAAGTTCTAATAGATCCTAGTGCTAACGAATTTAACCACAGCTTAGCCTTATCCCTTAATGAAAAAGGAAAAACTCTAAGTTTAACAGTATCGTTTGAGACTCTGTCATATTTAAAGTGGCACACAGTTCTAAGAAACTAGCGAGGTGTAAATTAGGATCTTCTTTTGGTGTACCTCCGAATTGATTGTTTCGTACCATTTGGATAATAGCAGGTTTAAGCTCAAATGAATTAGCAGCTACATCAGGATTTTGGATAGATAAGTAAATTTCGATAGATAAGTGAATTTCATCTGCTGTAGAATTTGCATAATTTTGTAGGGGTCTAGGTTGGTGTTTATTTTCTATTCCTTGATTCTTCACGTTGTTTTCCATTGTGTCAGAATTTCTAGGTTCTCTTCTCAGTCTTCTAATTTTTCTAAGAGTGCGTTCTAATTTCGAATCGTAGGGTATAAGATTTTTAGGTCCAAATTTACGCATACAATTTGAAATCAGTACACATAAAATAGTTAACTAAATATGAAAAAAAGTTGCAATTCTAGTAAAAATTTTCTAATAGTCCTAATTTGTCTGTTCTGATTTTTTTTTTACCCGCTCACTCACCGACAACGGTGCCAAAAACTTGACCGCGACTTTATATATGCTTAAAAATATAAGTATTTAATACTGCTGCTAGAAGATTTAATTCCTCAGCAACTGTACCAAAACTTTAATAACAGTTAAAGAATCGATAAATATGGACGTAATAAATATTCAATAATTGTAAAGTCACACTTATCAACGCAAGTATATGTATCGCTCAAGTAATATAGGACTCTAATGGAGTCCTAGATATCGATCCCACAGGGA
>NW_018164900.1:44694-46588 GCF_001263595.1 Phalaenopsis equestris
TTCTACACCCATCAAAGTGTATTTCCCTATTTATTTGCACCCTGGCTTTGACCTCCCTGAATCTTGGATGTAATCTTCACTTTAGTTGTAAAACTCAACATATTTTAACAAAGAAATTGGTCAGATTGAAAGTAAATTAAGATCAAAGTGAAAATATCATCACAACTTCTTTAAAATTTTTAAGGCTCAACCAATTTAAATCACCATTTCACAAATCTCAAGAAAAGGAGAAAAACAGAGAAAACTACTCAGAACTTATGGGAAAGACACAACAAAACTTGGAATTCATATATAAAAGCAAAGTCATACAAAAACAACAAGTAAATCACACTTATCTCTAATTCCTCCCCAAGCAAACACCTCAAAGTTCTTCTGAATCTCTTCTTTTCCTTACAGCACACGGAATTCTTTTTCAAAGCGGCAAGGAAGAAGAAATCTCTCACTTTCCAGAAGAAATCTCTCACATTCCCTCCACTCATAAAATCTCTCGAAGAATTCCTCATAATTTTGACACTAGTAAATTCTCTATACACTAATGGAACCTTTTTAACCTTCAGGACCTCTAGAGTCTTCCAAGCCCCCTGAATTTTCGACCAAAATCTTCTTTTAAAGTTGTGGATGAGTTTTCCCAAGAGTTGCCTAAGCATCCCTTCAAAATTTATCCTCATCCAAAGCCTAGTTGGTCATAACCACCGAGCTCGCCGTCGGTGGCCTCAAGGGCGCCGTCGGCTGACCTTCTTAATGAATTAATTCTGGAGTCTCGAGAAATCTCACCGTCGGCGGGGTCGATGGCGCCGTCGGCGCCCTAGTTTAATTCTTCACATTTTGGTTCTTTTTCGATCCAAATTCGCTTCTTTTTGCATTTTTTTGCTCGAATGACCCTAATTCATAATTCCTGCAACAAAAAAATCAAATATACATTTCTTTAAAGTGCAATATCATCAAAAAAGTATAAAATAGGTATGAAAATCTCAACATATTTTTCTTTGGTCAGTATGCCAATGCACAAATCATTTTAAAGTTCGGTTCGCCCTTATGCCGATAAGTTGTGTGGCACTGAAACACTTGGTGAGCACATGCTTATATGTGATGGTTGTGAAGCAACAGATCAATGATATATATGTTGAATAAATGGAGGCCAATTTCATTGCAAATTATTCAATCGCATACTCCTATTTGTATCACTTTTCATATTTGGGGCATTCTGCCCTTTCGCGTTTCTGTGATTAATGGAGGAAAGCAATTGGGACCTTTGTTTGCAATATTGCTGAAGCTGTAATCTGTTTAGTTTCATTTTATTTCTATGTAAATTGGCTTTGAATGATGCTTAGACTTATGAATGATGCAAAGCAATTGGGAAATCACTGCATCACCACGTTAACAATGCAGTACATATTAAGGGATCTGTTATGATGATGGAGCGGTGAAGAAATTAACAAATGCATGTAGCTTCTTGATATAATAATCCCATACAACAAATGCGTGTTGCTGCTTGATGCTGTCATATGAGCTTTTTTTTTAAGCTTAGTTTATAACTTCCTCCATCACCATTTTTTATCTTATTGTTAATACCTCAGATAAGAACTGTGTAAATGCATAAGAATTGTGTGGCAAGCTCTGGCATAGTGATGTTGCAACATTTCAGTGGTTTTGGTTATTCTTTATATAAAGTTAATCAATTTCGGATATAGGATCACTTGAGGAAGAAGGAATGCTACGTCTTTTAATTTATAGTTGTGAAGCATCATATAGGAAATTGGATAGTTGCATCAGGAACTGTAAATGCATAAGAATTGTGTGATTTTGATTCAGATAAGAACAGTGTTATTGCATAAACTTTTATGAAATGTTGAAGTTGGAGCCAACTTTGTCCAAGCCAAACGGTTTGGATAGA
>NW_018164900.1:47890-64906 GCF_001263595.1 Phalaenopsis equestris
GGGGTGTGGGAACTCCAAATTCCTCTCCCCGCATATTGCTGTTAACTGGCTGGCCCTATTACTTATTAATCAAATATAAGGAGTTAAATAAATCAAATATAAGAGAAATAAATCAAATATAAGGAGTTAAATAAAGAAATTGAGTGGGAACTCCAAATTCCTCTCCCCACATATAGCTGTTAACTGGTTGGCCCTATTACTTATTAATCAAACATAAAGCTAATTAAACTAAAGGGAACTCCAAATTCCTCTCAAATTTTAACCATTTTTCATTGGTTTTTAACCTTCTTTCTGTTCATGATTTTATCTTGCATTTTTCATAAAAAAAAAATTGTTATTCCATTTAAATCATAGCCAATGTACACACACACACACTTCTTAGTATATGAATTTATATATATATATATATATATATATATATATGATCATTCAAAGACAACCAGCCAAAAAAAAATAAAAAACTAAATAAATAAATAAAACAAAGTTTGGACTCCATGATAACCCAGGCAGTTCCTTCTCTAATATGCACTCCAAGAAAAATGCTTACAGCCGCAGCAGAATCAGGAAACTAAAACATAGTTTAATAATGCAGTAAGTTAAAATAAATGACACAATCAGAATCAATTGGACCAAGATCTCGCTGATTAGCAACATTTCTGGATTTGGGGAACATTTCCAGAGAAGAAGCATAAGAGACCAGCTGATCAGCCATTGCCCAATTCCTCATTTGCTTAAACTTCATTATCTCCAAAAAAAAAAAAAAAAATTTAATTTGAAAGTGAGTTCTGAATGAATATTTAGGAATTTCTCAAACCTTCACAACTGACTATATTAATCTCTGGCAGAAGGTTTCTAAGATCAATGAGATTGCTTGATCAAGGCCGGCGTATAGTCAAGTCTTTTGTTTCTTCCACCTTTGGGTTTGTTGCACACTAAAGCATACATCTTCACAGCAAAAAGTTCTGCAGGAAATCCTTTTTGATCCTGCAATGCTTGAATTTAGATTTTAAGTTTCAAGGGAGTTCAGTGTTTTTTTAATCTATAAGAGCCTATAAGCAAACCTTTGAGCTGTAAATATAAAGACCGCACTGTTTGAAAAGATCTCTAAAATACAAATCAGATCTTGTGATGCTACTATCTTCTTTATCCAAGACAAATCCTGCAAGTGACATGTGATCAGGAAAATGTATCATTGCATGATAAGAAGATGAGAGCTTATGTGATGGGTGATTGGTTTGTAAGGTGTTCAATGATTGGAAAATAGGAACAAATATGGTCAACAGGTACCGACAAAGGATTAGAAAAAAATTCAAAAAATTATGTTGAGCAAGTATCAATAGACCTCTTCATTTTGGAGCAAGAAATACGAATTATATAAATAAGCTAGGGGAAAAAATGAGAAAGACACTGCTTCCTTGAATCCCCTCTAAGGAGGCTAAGCATGATCTCTTTAAGATTCTAATTCAAGAGACTCGCACTAAGAGGCTATGGGACAAACTTTTAAGATGCAACTTAATAAAAGATATCGACGGGACAGTTAGTTGCAAAAAGGGTAAATATTAATGATCCTATGGTGTGAAATTTGGTTTCATATATAATACATATAATTATTTCATTTGGCAAAGTTGAGACCACGAGGCAAACAAAATATAAAAATTATGTACAAATGGTGTCATATCGTCATTAATATTGCATAATTAATGGTATTCTCAAGATTTGGGGTGTTCATGAAGAAATAAATTCTATGTGCGATAAAGTAACAAACATTATTAAATAAGTGGCAAAAGATGTACTTGAAGAATCAAAAAGAAAATTTTCTATAAATAAAAATAGTTAGAGTGGTGGAATAGTTAGTGGTGGAATAATAATTTGCAAGTAAAGATAAAATATAAAAAGTTATGTTTTAAAAATTGGTTTAAATATAAAAGCTTAGAGAATCGGGAAAAATATAAGGTGGTCCGTAGGGAATCTAAGTGAAAAATTTGTGAAGCTAAAGTTCTACTTTTAGAGATCTTTATAATAAATTAGATAATAAATTATAATAAATTAGCCAAACAAAGAGAAAATAAAAGTAAAAAATTTAACTCAGTAAAGTGTATTAAATATGAAAATCAAAAAGTGATTTTCTTAGAAAAATATATTCAATATAGGTGGATCAACTACTTTGATAAACATTTCAATGAAATTGTTGAAATACAATCGACCTTCATGACCTTAATACTTTTAATAATAATAAAATATTTTATTTTTACTGCCACATTAGTAAAAAAAAAGTTGATGAGCCTTTAAAGAAAACTAAGGGCGGAAAATCAGTAGGGCCTGATAATATACCAATTAAAGTGTAGAAATATTTAGGAGATTTAGGAGTTGCTTGGCCTACTAAACTCTTTAATATTATTTTAAAAACTAAAAGGATGTCTGAGGAGTAGAGGAAGAGTATTTCGGTCCTCATTTTTAAGAATAAAGGAGATGGCACAAGTGTGTGCAAATTATAGAGGAATTAAGTTGATGTTTCGTACTTTAAAATTATGAGATAAGGTAATTGAACATAGATTAAAACTTGATACAAAGATTTCTCATAATCAATTTAGATTTATGTCGGGCAAGTCTACTATGGAAGCTACACAATTATTGAGAGGTGATGGAGAAGTACAGAAATGAATAAGGAGGATCTACATATGAATTTTATTGATTTAGAAAAAACTTACAATAAGGTTCCAAAAGAAGTCCTTTAAGAAATCCTTTGGAGAGTTCCAGAAAAGAAAAGTGTTGATATGACTTATATTCAAGTGATTAGAGATATGTATACTAGAGTTGTGCTCGAACACAAGGAGGATTGACAGAGTATTTTCCTATTTCAGTTGGATTACATCAAGTATATGCTTTAAGCCTATATCTTTTTGCTTTAGTTGTGGATGCTCTTACTGGACATCTACAGGAGGATGAACCTTGGTGTTGCTTTTGCTTTCAGCTGATGATATTTTTCTTATGGATAAGACTAAAGAAAGAGTTCAGGAAAAAACTTGAGTTATGGATGTTTACATTGAAGTTTAAAGGCCTTCGTTTGAGTAGAACTAAAACTGAGTACATGGAATGTAACTTTAGTAGCATTAGCTCCAGTGGCAGAGTTGTAACTATGGGTAACCAAATCATTAAAAGGAGTGAACATTTTAAAAATTTCGGGTCTATTGTTTAAAGTGACGGTGATATAGATGAGGATGTTATTAGTAGAATTCAAGTTAGTTGCTTGGAGTGGAGGAATGCATCAGGCCTATTGTGTGATAGAAAAGTATCGCTTAAGCTGAAAGAAAAATTTTATAAGATGGTGGTGGTACCTGCAATGCTCTATGGCACAGAATGTTGGCCTTCAAAAGAGAAGCATATAACAAAGTTAAGTGTTGTTGAGATAAGAATGCTTAGGTGGATGAGTGACTTGACACTTAAAGACAAAATGTGAAATGAATATATCTGTGATAGTGTTGTAGCTCTAGTGGCGGATAAGATTAGAGAGAGTCGTCTTAGATGGTTTAGTCACATTAAACGTCAACCATCTGATGATCCGCTTAAGAGACAAGATGTTTTAAATTCGACTGATGTTATTAAAGGCAAAGGAAGACCTAAAAAGATTTGGGCATATTATATAAAAAATGATATTGATCTATTAGAATTAAATGAATGAAAATATGACACTCAATCGGACGTAATGGAGAGAAAAGATACATGTTACCGACCCCACTTAGTGGGATAATGACTCTCGACTGGTTTGCAAAGGCTTTAATATCAATACTAGAACTAGAGTTGTCAAAAAAACTTGTCATTATCAAACAGCTCATGTTCAGCTGATAACTCAAGTTTGATCAGTTCTGCAAGCGAGCTAAACACGAATAATTTTTTAGCTTGATTTATAAACGAATCGAATAGGACAAAAAATTTGTATCTTCGTGTTCAACTCATTTTGACATGAAATAATTAAATAATAATATTTATTTACATCCTTTTATATTAATTTTTATATGTATTTAAAAAATATTAAATTTTATTATTTTTTAAAATTGATTAGTATAATTATAAAATATATAAGTTCAAGTATCAGATACGTAAATATGTAAATGTTCGTAAAACAACTACCAAGTTGCGGATAGGAAGACTTATTCAACTGTTAGATATGTAAATACATTTATATTGGGTGGATGTATATAAATATCCCCTACATTTTGCCCGCCTATCTACTGTGCCTGTCCCACCTACATTTTAGTCCCACATCGGTTATAGAAAATTAGTCGAAGTCAGCATATGTACAAATTTGTGAAAGACGAACTTGTTGTACACTTAGGTTGATAAAAATGAATATGATTTTTTTAATTACTCAAGCTTAAACTCAAGTTGAATCAATAAAATTTAAACGAGCCAAATATGAGCTAATTCGAATAAACGAGAGCTTAAATTGAGTTGAACACGAATATGCTATTCACGAGCTATTTTTAACATGAGTTGAACATGAATAGGCCCTGGGCTCGCTCAAGCTCAGCTTGTTTAAACCTCTAACTAGAACTAAGGCATCTTTCTCTTGGCACTTGACTCGTGGTCCTTAGGTGTCATCCCAAGACCCTTTTAAGCTTCCCCTCAGCCTCAATATTTCCTGTTAGCAATGCTCCTAACTTGATTCTTTCAGTAACATCAAGGATTATATAGAGTTCTTTCTAAGTTCAAATACTCTTAGGTTGTCCCACGTCATTTGAGTCTATAGATCTCATGATCGTACAGCTTGAGTATACAATTTTTACATTGAAGGACACTGCTCATATTTATTGATTATATATGGCCGCTACTAGCTTTAACAAGCAGTTGCAATTCTAAGCTCTAGAAATTGTTCTTCTCTCAACTGGTCCTCTTGACCTAGCAATAAATCATTGAATGGAGTTAAGACTACATCTATTTCAATATCCAACATTGAATGTTCAAATAACGTAACTTTTCACATTATCCACAAGTAAATCTTGTGGTGATACTCTGGTCTAGAGGTTTTTTTAGCTAATCCTCTTGACATCATAATAGATCTTTAAAAGGAGTTAACACTACTACTTAAATATCCAGCATTAAATGTTCAAGTAGCTTCATATTTTTCACATTCGTTACCAAGTAGATCTATTATGAGAAGGAAAGGCTCCAGTCTAGGGCTTGATCATGCTCCACTACAATAACTACCTTCTTCCATTGCCATCTTTCTTTAAATTCGCTAGAAGAAATCCAAATAAAGTATCCCATATTTACCTCTATCATGTTTTGTGAGTTGGCGGTAAACATAATAATGTAGGTTGCTTTTTGGAGAATAAGGAAAAGCAGTTATTGCTTTGCCTTAAAAAGAAATGCTTCAGCTCCACCTCTTCTTCTCAATGGCCTTAAATTATGCTCCTTTTCTCTTGGGAAGAGGCTTACTGCCTTTTGTTTTTGTCCTTTCTCTTGATTTTCATAACAAGCATACTCACCTATAAATATCCACGACAGGGAAACTATAGCTTTGTTGGAGATGCTATATTGCATCAATGACATGAACTTTGTCAGGATAAACAAGTCTTCTAATAGCATATCAATCATCAAGACTTGTATCTTGATTTGGTGTATAATCCTACACAGTTTGTTCTAATTGCTGATGCAACCCATGCCTACTCCAAATTTCTTTACAACACTCCATAGAGTAAAATTAATGACAAAGCATCTTCCTAAAAAGTTTTCAAGTGACATTTTGAAGCCCATGCCAAAGATAATCATCCAACCAAGCAAGTGTGTGTTTGATGAGTTTCAAGTCAAACAAAGCAAATTCTTCTCAAGAAGAATACCCATAGAAACTCAAATTAGTTTCAAGTCAAACAAAGCAATTCTTCTCGAGAAGAATACCCATAGCAACTCAAATTAATTTCAAGTCAATCCACCATGACATCCGCATCCATAAAACCAACAACTATAAGGATGTCAATTTAAGCCTTAATATTTCCGGGTTGAGGTCATCCAATAAAAGAAGGTTCAAAATCCACATATAGTCATTTGCTTGCCTACCAAAACTTTTGCTAGCTTATTGCTATCAAAATAATATATTCTCTTGAAATAAATCTTCATATTCTAGTTATGCAGTGGTCAACAAGATCGAATTACTCAATATTTCCATCACCACAATTATCAATTATTGAAAGAGAGAGTGTGATTTGATTAGCCAAGTCAATGAAGGTTTTTTATGACATTGACACATAAACTTCTTGTTTTTTTCTTCAAATATCTAGGGTCGAGAAATCAAAACACTGCTAGTAAAGCTCAATAGGTCAATCCCCATCAATTAATCATTCGCGTGGCCTGCATACGGGGCCTCGTCCTTGTAATGTTATACCTTTGAAGTCATAAATTCCACCTTTAGGCTCATTTCAATCTAAAGATTTAACTTACAAGTCCAATAATTAGGCCTTCCACAAGATGTAAGCCTTACCCTTTAATTGAGCAAAAAGACTTCAACAAATCATTAGGTAAGCCCCCTTACACCTTTGGGCCTCAATTCCTACAGAAATGTAAGCACCAGCCCATCCACAATGTCATCAACATCAACATGCGACCACTATTCATCGATCTTTGGACCATTTCTCGTGAACCTTTTTAGGCTAGGCTCCTTTGAAGGCCAAATCTACACAATATGGGTTAACGACAGGATAAAGAGTGCAAACATATTTAATCTCTATGCATGTACATGCCGCAGGCTCCATTTTTTAAAAACTAAAATAACTATTGATATAAGCCACTTTCGAATCTTTGGGCAAGGATATGTTGCATGTTCCAAATTTAGAGCTTTTCCCAATCAAGGTGAATAAAAAACTCACCATTGTAGCCCGCATTATAACCCAAGTCTAAGGCACTTTTCGAAAACACATTGAATTCTGTTCTAGAGCTCTCTCAAGGCAACATGTAAATACAATGCCCTATCCTCTACCACATGGTTTAATTGCATCAAGAGCAACAAAGTAATCTTTGGGTACAATTATCTAGTCAAACATTTGACATGGTATACGAGAATGAGTGCCCTACAGCAAAACATCAACATTTTGCATGGCATCCACCGTCTTTGAGTGCCTTAGGACATCCTCCTCTCAAGATAAGGTCCAAGTTAGTTCTTGAACAGCTGAATTAGCACATCATGCCTCAGAGCCGGCAGAGCCACACTCTTTATGCACTATGGCCTTTGAGCAAATTTTGAAATGAATCACCCAAGTACAATCATTAAACTTTGGCCTTTCCATCCCTACACCTTCGAAGCACTATGAAGTATGCCGCTACCCTTAATTGAACAATTTTTCATTCATGACAAACCCTAAATCCAATCATAAAGAAGGATATGTTCTTTGGCTCTGCTTGCCTTAGAAGGCAACCCATAATTGCTAATCAAACATCAAAGAAAAAATAGAATCAGATGCTTTATCGATATCAAATTTGATCTACCAAATTGACCTTGGGATTTCGATCGGATTGACCATTTATCCCCCTCAACATTACCATGAAAATATCCCAATCTGAATGATGGAAGCTTCTTATACTCACAGAGCCGCCGAAGTATTTAATCTACAATTTTTTCTATCTATAAGTGGGAACAAAAGAAATAAATAATCAATCTCTTTGGCAAGTACAAATTCTTGCCAATACAAATTCTAATTTTAGCAAGCAATGTTGATGCTTGCAACCAAAAAAAGGAAGAACTACAAGTTTTTGGAGTATATTGTTGCTTTAAAGGAGTACGTTTATTAAAGAAGTATGTTTATTAAAGCAGCATGAATGGTAGGGTAAGGTAACATGTGCATGACCAATGGCAAAATCATGGAGCTTCTTTCGCTGCTTTACAAACAGAGATATCAAAAGCTTAAGCAAAAAATAAAGAAAAAGAGGGAGGTAAGAAAAAAGGTCATTGACAAACATAAACATTCAACCATCAGACATGCTTATTAAATCAAGATTTTATTTATATATGTAGGGCTTAGAATGCTGATTTTTCTTGCCTGAAATGATGAGAATAGCATCATTTTCATATATACAATTTTTACAACATTTAATAGTGCTATTCAAAGCAGTTTAAGGAGTTATTGCAATTGTGTGGCAAGACACCAACAGCTCAAACCAATGACCAACTATGCTATAGCAAGACACAATCATCGTCATGCTAATAACTTAACTAGCAGAGCTTTGTATGTTGTTTTCCTCATTGTTAATCAAGTGACAGCTGCCTAATGTCCGATGCATTAGGCAACTGCCTAAGCTAAGGCACTAATATTTTTACCATTTTTAATTATAAGAGGAATAAATTTGAAGAATATAACATGCCAATCACTACAATGAATTATTAAAATATAATAGAAAAAAATACATTTTATTATTACAAAATATTGCCAAATGGACTGCCCAATATAAAGTACCTGTAAGATCTAACATTAAGCTTATAGTTTAAACGAGTGAATAAAAACTTATGTTTGTAGCTTTCAAGATGTAAGATTATCTTATGGTTGTATAACCCATAGAACATAATAAAAAAAATCATCACGGACAGGAATGTCAAAGCATCCAACGTATGGGTGCCCGCAATTTGGGAAGAATTTGAAGCATTAGAGCCTAACCTCACCAAGGTGAGCAGCCAACTCGACTTTGAAAAAACTGGTTTTCCCATTAAAAAACTAAAAAGGAATGAGACACTTATGATGCACACATATAGAGAAAAAAAAGGGAAAGTAGGCAAAAGAGCAAACCTTTTCTTGCAACATTCTCTTTAACAACAAAAAAGCCTTTATGCTTTAAGCCAACCTGTAGCAATTAGCAATTAAAAGTCAACAAAAGTAAAGGACATATGTCAAGCATGGAAGCATGAAAGGGGCTCATACAAATCAGAATAAAGTTGAAGGAAGGTTATGTTGGAGGTAACTCTTTAAATCATTTTGCAGCAATTAAAAGTTGTCAAAGTAAAGAACATATATCAAGCATGAAAATTTAAAAGTATCTCATCGAAAAAATGTTATGTTTGGAGGTAGTGCTGATACATAGGAACCCATTTTTACTACAATGAGACTTCTAGGGGAGGAAGAGGTGAAGAGAGACCGTTAAAACTAGTTGATTAAGCTTACATGAAGAATGATTTGAAATTCCTAAAGTCAATTTGTGTTTTTGGTAGTCTCAATCTCAAAGGGAAAGTAGCATCCAACTCAAATATGAGTTGAGAAGTATTTGTGGTGAATTATCCAATCATGATCGATCAATAAAATAAAAAAGAAAAAAAATACTTTTAAAAAAAGTAAATACAAATCTAACTCCAATGGATCTAAGGATCAACTCTTTTACTGATCTTCACTATTTTCAAATAATCACTTTTTTTTTTCAAAACTTAAGTTTAGATGATTTCACTAGTCAAAATTGTTTTGATACAATGAAAAGTCGGATTTTAAATCATTTAGAAATTTTCTAGATGGTTCATATTATCTATTAAAAAGAGTTATTTCAATATTTTGAATATAATCTATTATGGCATGGATGCACAAAGCTCAAAATTAGGTCTTTCAAATCCTTTTATAAGGTCATAAAATATAACAAATTATTTGTTTTTCTTCTCATAATGGATTAAGGTGAACTAATGCATAATATTCTTGTCGTAATTTTGGGATCAAGTAGCATTAATTACCAATCCTATTGATTCTTAGTTGAAATTGATTTTTGTTCATAAGATCTTGAAACACTAATTCATTATCCTCTCTTTATAATGAATTTACCTAACCTAACACATGAGACCTTTTGTGTGCTTATGGGATTAATTCTAATAGTAGGAGGTCTCGGAGTAATAAATGTGAATCTCAATGATATTGTGAAACGATCCGACTTCAAAACGGCACGCTTTTTCACAAAAATTAGGGTACAACAACAACAGCAACAAAGCCTTAATTCCACTCGTGGGGTCGGCTACATGAATCTTTTTTCTCAATTGCGTCCTATTTAGTGTCATATTTTCATTTAGTTCTAGTAAATTAAGATCATTTTTTATTCAATAAGCCCAAGTCTTCTTAGGTCTACCTCTGCCTTTCTTAACACAAGTCAAATCTAAAACATCTACTCTCCTAATTGGATCATCAAATGGTCAACGTTTAATGTGACCAAACCATCTAAGACGACTTTCTCTAATTTTGTCCGTCACAGGAGCTACACCAACCTTATCACGAATATATTCATTTCGCATTTTGTCTCTAAGTGTAAAGCCACTCATCCACCTAATCATTCTCATCTCGGCAACACTTAACTTATTTTTATGCTTCTCTTTTAAAGGCCAATATTGAGCGCCATAGAGCATTGCAGGTCTTTTACCACCATCTTATAAAAATTTCCTTTCAGTTTAAGCAATACTTTTCTATCACACAAAAGGCCTAAAGCATTCCTCCACTTCAACCAACCAACTTGAATTCTACTATTAACATCCCCATCTATATCACCATCGCTTTGAACAATAGACCCAAGATATCTAAATCGTTCACACATTTTAATAATTTGATCACCCAAAGTCACACTTATGTTACTAGAGCTATTACTACTAAAATTACATTCCATGTATTCAGTTTTAGTTCTACTTAAATGAAGGCCTTTAGACTCCAATGTAGACCTCCATAATTCAAGTTTTTCCTAGGCTTTTCTCTCGTTTTATCCACGAGAAGGATATCATCAGCAAAAAGCATACACCAAGGTACATCCTCCTGTAGATGTCCAGTAAGGCCATCCATAACTAAAGCAAAAAGATAGGGGCTTAAGCCGATCCCTGATGTAATCCAACAGAAATAGGAAAATATTTGGTCAATCCTCCTTCAGTTTGAACACAAGTAACAGCTCTAGTATACATATCTTTAATAACTTGAATATAAGTCATATCAACACCTTTCTTCTCAAGAACTCTCCAAAGGATATCTCTTGGAATCTTATCGTAAGCTTTTTCTAAATCAATAAAAATCAAATATACATTCTCCTTATTATCTCTGAACTTCTCCATCAAACCTCTCAATAAATGTATAGCTTCCATAGTAGACCTGCCCGGCATAAATCCAAATTGATTATGAGAAATCTTTGTAATGCGTCTTAACCTATGTTCAATTACCCTCTCCCATAATTTTAAAGTATGACACATCAACTTAATTCCTCTATAATTTGCACACTCTTGTGCATCCCCTTTATTCTTAAAAATGAGGACCAAAATACTCTTCCTCCACTCCTCAAGCATCTTTTTAGTTTTTAAAATAATATTAAAGAGTTTATTAAGCCAAGAAACTCCCAAATCTCCTAAATATTTTCACACTTCAATTGGAATATCATCATGTCCCACAGACTTTCCAACCTTGGTTTTCTTTAAAGCCTCAACTTTTTTTTACTAATGCGATAAAAATTAGGGTAAACACAAATATTTTCTTCAATATTACAAACAACTCAAAAAGAATACAAAAGATAAGCGTCTACAATTCGAGTAGTAAGCGATCTCTCCCAGTTCTTACAATTCGAGGGTATGAAATCTCTCTAAAACCCTAAAACTAAGATTCACAATCAAATCACATGCATAAAAGCCCAATCCTAAACATAACAGGCCTATTTATAGCCAACAATGATAATAATAATAATAATAAAAGACTAAATTATCCTTAGGAATACAAAAGACAAAATTGTCCTTAAGTTAGACACCAGCATAAAAAAATTCCCCCCTCCCCAAAACACCTTATTCTCAAGGTGGAAAAAAACGAGTGCTCCTCCACCACAACTGTCTATATTTCTTCATTCACTACCTAGGACATCATGCACTATGAAAACTTGTAATTTTCAATCATTGTAATGTTATCCTGGAGTAAACTTCTCATTACACTGAAAACATAACACCTTGGTTCCCTTCTCCAGAATCTACCTCTGTAAGGCACTTGAGAGTCACTCCCAGTCGGGGCCCATCATTCATGCCCCGTACAGCCTACGTCTGGACTTCCACTCTGATTGAGCTTTTGGTATCGTTGTGGTTGTAATCATTCAATATGACGCTCCATTTGTGTTGCTCCTGCTAGCCTTCTCCATCTAGTTCTTGTCCTCCACCATCTAGGCTAGCTTCATCATCCCCCTCAATTCTCGTGGTTTCAATAGTCAAAGTGTTGCCCGTATGTCCGGCTTTAAACCCTTCATGAAAATTTTCTTCAATCCTGCTTCAAAAATCCCCCATAGTCATCCCAAAATTAGTTCAAATCTCTCCATATATTTCATAACAATCTTCTCATGAGTCAAGACATAGAATTTCTCATGTAGGTATTGCTCTTGAATGACTCGAAAGAGTTCTAACAAACAATCCTTAAATTCATTCCACAAACGTATCAGATGATTATCCTCCCTCCACGCCAAACACAATCCCACCGCCATGAGCTTCTCCTCCGCATCTAACAAATTCACCGCAAAGTATCGCTACACCCGATACACCCACCCATATGAGTCCTCCCACTCAAAGATAAGCATCTTCAACTCCTAATCCTAGCATCTCCACCCCAACTTCCTCTCCCTCGGTTGTCCCCCCAACCCCCTCCCCTCCCCCAACACACACACAAACCAATATATCAAGGGTAAGGTTCCTTCGTTTGATCATTAGTCATATCCCCTCCCTGTTTCTCTCCTTTCTTCTACGTGCTCCCTCATATCTCTTGCATAACCTCTTCTATATGTTTCGGCCCAACCGTCTCCATCAGAAATTTCTAATCCATTCTCAATCAGAGTCCGGGGGGGTTCGTGATGGTGGATGTTTTCCTCCTCATGTTCCTTACGTTCCTCACGTTCAATCTCTTTTCCATTGAGTATTGCAAATTGAGTTATCGGTGGGGTCTTGAATTACATCTCAATGAACCTCATTATCATTTCTTGAATTTCCCCCATGCTTTCAAATTGGTCTTCCATTTGGTTCTCTATGGAAGAAAACTTATCCTCTATAGTGGCGAACCTTTATTCCATCCAAGATCTAATTTGGTTGAACTCTTCCTCAAATTTCTTCTCCAAATCGTTTTCTTTCTTGGTTGTTATTCTTCTCAATTTTTTTTTAATCCTAAAGACAATTTTTATATGTTGAAATTCGTCGTCTGATTTTGGATGTGGCAAATCGAGGTACTGTTCCTCAAGTTAGTGATCCAGGATCACTCCAATCCGGTCGTGGCTTCCCAGGTGGCTCCAATCAAGATTGTACAGTAGTTGTGGTCATGTCTTTCCAACTAGCTTGGAATCGCGACTGTTGTGCGAGGGAAGATTTGGAATTGGAGAAAGATTAAAGTTACGACACGGGAATAAGAGAAAGTTGAGAGTTTCATGTCTCTATACTCAGCTTCCCAATCACTGCCTTTCGAAGTAGTTATGATCATGCCTCTATCGGGTAGACGATAAGGGGGAAAAAATGGAAGTTTCGAGTCTATGTACATCGCTTCCCAGTCGCTTTCATCTGTCTTCCCAGAAGACAAAAGACACAATTCCTTCATGGCTTTCCCTGCAGGCTGAAAGGCTAAAGTTTCTAGTCTCGATAAGTTGCGCTCTCGTTATAGCTTTCCCTGTATGTCGAGTTCACATCATGGATCGAAACTCTGGCACTCGATGCCCGATCATTTTTCTTTGATTCCCATAACTAATTGTTCTAATACCAATTTGATACGATCTGATGTCAAAATCAATACGCTTTTCAACAAGAATTAGACCAAATATAAATATATTCTTCAGTAATTCAAACAGCTCAATAAGAATAAAAAATATAAGCTTCTACAATTCGAGAGGTAGGCGAGATCTCTCCCAATTCTTACAATTTGAGAGATAGGAAATCTCTCCCAAACCCTAAACCTAAGACTCACAATCCAATCTCATACATAAAAACCCAACCCTAAATATAATAAGACTATTTATACCCAATAATAATAATAATAATAAAAGACCAAATTGCCCTTAGGCATACCAAAAAAAATGCCCTTATGCTCTCTTATCGGGATTGGCTCTTGTGTGTAATTCCTCATTCTATGTCATAAAATTCATATTATATTTCTTCCACACAATTCCTTGTATATGTGGGAGCTATAAATACATTGATCATACTCGATTTGATGTTCCCAAAAGGTACATATATTCAAATGGCTCTTACTTTTGGATCACTTTACATAAACAGAAGGTTAGGCTGAAGCATCTTTCCTCTCTTTGGTACTAGCAACGATATCGCATTAAATTTATGAACAAAAAAAGACGTAGGAATATTGGTTTTATTTTCCAAGGGAGGTTTTTGAAATGTGTCAATGCCTGGTATATTAATTCAATTGAATCCAAATATCACAAATTTCTATTTTCAAGTGAATTAATTTTTCTGTCAAAAATACACCACTAGAATTAATTGAATCCTCCCAGATTTCCCGCAAGGGTATTTTTATAATTTAATAAATATATTCAACTATATTTCTAAGTGTTATTCAAAAACAACAAGATATTTTTCTGATATATTTCCCGCAACTGTACTTTTGTAATCCAACATATATTATTTTCTATGTATTGCTCTGGTCAGTTAGATATACTCCACATTCTTGAATAGCAAAATAAACTACATATGTATTTTCATATGTTATGTATGTTTTCTAACATATACTGCAATTGTATTTCCAAAACATTCATTAAATTAATAGCAATTTTCCTGAATTCCCTTCTTCCTAAATTGGTGACTACTGTTATCGGTATCATTGAAAGGATCTACCTTGCCCGTCATGTGAAATCATGCATGCATTGCTCTTGTGCAAGGTTGCTGCAGCTCCACTTATTTCATGCTAGAATGGATCTTGAGTCTATCACAACCTTGTCCTAGGCACCTGTCTGTCATGGGCAAAACTTCTCTTAAGTCTCCTATGCGACTTCAGCACTCTTCCTTAGTACTAAATAAGCCTAACACTTGCAACGCTTGAACTTGTAACACCAAAAACTCTCTAAAAAGAAGTAGGGAGAAAGTATTGAAGAAATGAACAATTCACTAAAGAATGAAAGATTACACTTGGTTGCTTAGAAACCTTGGGTTGATAAAAATGAGAGAGATGGACTTCTATTTATATTCCTCTCCCAAACCTAGGGAAATCTCTAGATTACAATAGAAAAGACTAACTTCTAGATAGTTCTACATTGCTCTTGTATATATATATACATGATCGTAAATCTTCCTAGGCTATCTTTGAGTTCCCCTTGAATCTTTTCCCTTCCAACGTCCTTCAGAATGCGGTGGAGTTTTCTAGAGTCTCTTAGATTATTCTCTCTCTCTAGTTTTCTCTAGAATATTCTTTCTTATGGCCAAAGGGATGTGGCACACCCTGTTTTGAGATGGAAGTGCATGACACTCTTCTCCACCTAAGCTCGCAATGCCCTCGTTGCGTCTTCCACCTGATACCATCAATTCTTTCTTTTTTCCATGTGTTTTCATGTCTCATTTTCTTGTTTGTCCACTTCTTTATTCTTCTTGCAGCCTTATGTAATGTGGCTCGAGTAAAATCCCTTTGCTCGTTCCACGATTTGGCAAATTTGAAGATTGTTGGGTTTTTTTCTCTCAAACCTCGTTGTAGGGGAAAGAGGTGCCTTGCAGTAAGGAAAATTTTTTTCAAGCTATTTATTGCGTAAGAAATATTTTATCATTTAACTACTCGAAGTGTCAATGTCTGACGAAGAGAGTGCAGCATAATGATAGAATCATCCATACAAGTTTCCTTGTATAATTTTTTCCATATTCTTTGTAAAAAGAAGTTCATGTTAATGAAGTTTTCTTCTCATTTTTCTTTTAACTTTTTTCTTAATTGATCAAGCATAAGTCAATTTAGCATAAAAAGTATAATAAGGTGAAAAAATATATCCAATATTATGAATGAGTATAGGAAGACCAGTATAGCGAAGTATAAGCAAGTTATCATATTAGCAAATGAATGTTTTGTTCGTCGAATAGTTATGTAGATTGAGTATGACGAGTGATTTATCATCCTGGCTGTCACGACCCAGCTTGGGGTTTAAAATTAACTAAGACGGGAACAAACAGTCGGACAATGTGAATTAAATTTTCTATATTTAATTATTATTTAACAAATAAAAGAGTAACTAATCGAAATAAATAAAAATAATAAATTTAAATTTACTTCGTTACTGGTTGTCTGCGTCTTCTATACATATTGTTTCTTCTATCATTCATCTTTAGTCACTTAGTTAACATGAAAAATTAGTTTAAAAATAATAATGAGCTAAACAAGCTGGTGAATACTCATACTCCTAAACTATGACAATACAATAAAAATTAAATAAAATGCATGTCAGTTAAACTTTTTAATAAATCAATATAAATATTTAACATTGTAGTATATCATTAACACACCAATATGATTTTATATTATAAATTTGTACAACCGTCATAAGATTAACGTTTAAGGTACTTCAATATCAATATCATTTTTCATATGGGTGCATGAGAATCTTAGTGTTCTCTTACTAGTACTATCAAGAGGTGACTCCATCATAGTCAAACATACACATACATTAACTCTATAAAAATTATATCATTCACAATTTCATATTACTCATATATAATATTATAATGCATCAATTATTTCATAATATGTGACTATAAGCATTTGTATCGAGATGACTCATAAAATTTAATAATAGAAAAATCAATTTTATTAATCAAACATGAATAACAATCCACTTTATCAATTTTATTAATCAAACATGAATAACAATCCACACAACTGGTTTAGAAGAGATACTAAAAAAATACTGTAATTTAAGAGTATGAGTACTCACCTCGATGACGCTTAACTTGATAAGATTTTCCCACACGTCGACTATTCTAAAATGAAAACCTAACCTGGTATTTATATTACATATGTTTAAAATAAATTATTATATTATCAACTATTAATATTACATTACTTAAGTATTAAATTTCATTTATTTACTTTATATGATCCTAATTAT
>NW_018164900.1:64916-79981 GCF_001263595.1 Phalaenopsis equestris
ATATATATTTACTAAATATCATACTTAAGAGTTATTAAAACTCACCTGGATAACACCCGATCTAGCACTACACAGGAAGACTCAACTTCCTCCTCTACACGATCCAGCCTATGCTCGATCCTCCTAAGTTGTCGCTCTTCTCCTCCTTGCTTCCTCTTCTCTTCTTCGATGGTCGGTTGGGGCACAATTGAAGCTTTTACGCACGCAAGGAAATCCCCTCAACAGAGCTGCAACTTCTTACCCGACTCCTTTAATCGCAGCTCAACATAAGTTGCCTCCTTCTAACGTCGTCCTCCTCTTCTTCTTCTTACGCCTCTCGTCTCCCAGGTAGGTCGATCTCACCTCTCCCTCCCTCAAGTGCATCCTTTTACAAGGCAAAAGTAATCTCTTGGCTTCCGACTTTCTTGTTTCCCCTCCGTTCGGTGTCCCGACACTTCGTTTCAACCTCCAGACTCCTCGCTGCATCTCCCTTCTGCTCAGCTCTTCAATTCCTCTCGCCTCCCTTCATTTTCTCTCCTCCTTCCCCGTAATTGAAACAAGACTGTTATAATCTTCCCCTTACTAAAATTTCCTCCTCGAGATTTATAAACATACCTCAAGTCATTTCTCATTAATAGGACGACGCTAGCTATCCATAAATTTTATGATAAATTTGGGTTCATTAATTAAGATAAAAAGGTAATCATTATAAGGATAAAGATTTGATATAAGGTGACTTAACTATAATTTGGATTTCAATAAACAGTTACTGGAACAAGAAAGTATGTTGGGAAATAGGCCAAAATTTGGACTTAGCCTAATATAGGCCAAAATATAGGAAAAGTATGAGAGACCTATAGCGCTAATACTGCTAAATTTTGGACTTAGCCTAATAGTTAACCATCAAATATAACAGAGTAATTGGACCACATAAAAGTATAGGCTGAGTGCCATCTCCACATGTAGTCGACTATCTGCATTGGTTCGATCCAACCAATCGACAATTAGTTTCGAGCTAGTTCTTGAACCTTATGGATGTTTTCCCTTTTAGACGACATGTAAGTCTGCCTAGTACTCAGCAGGTAGATGTCTCGAACTCGGTTGGGCTAATTGTTCCAAAATCTAGCTACGGAATCCACCAATGAACCAAATTCGACAAGTTTGTCCTGAGCTCAACTTGGTAAGCTTCTCTATGTTATCAATTACGAGAGTATGCCTATTGATCCTACACTACGGCATGTTTGCCCCCTTTAGATTTACAGTTGGGTGCCAAAAAATTGAGTAATAAATATTCTTCTGAGCTTGGTGAATGAAGCAATCATCCTAAATAATAGCGAGAAATTACTTGAGAGTCGACTCCTTGAAAGTTGTGGAAAATAAACAATATTTCAAAGCATTGTTGATGTTATGTAATGAAACAATGGATTCAAAGTGACATTATCAGTCAAGACAAATTTCCTTTGTAGAAATCAAAATGTGAAATCTTAAACTTTATAGGACGCTTTGTCTTAGAATGCAATTGTAAATTGCAAGTTAGCCTTTTCAGTCATTTATTTGCTCTACGAGAGAAGAAGGATGAATTCATTTTCTATCAAGGTAGCAAGTTACATCATTATTGAAGTGGAAGGCAACAGTTTCATTGAAATGCATCTTGATAACAAAATCCGATGGCTCCTCTAGAAATTGTATCCTTAGAATTGTAGAAATCTACTATACAATTTTTTAGATCATCTTTCCCATCCTTTCTTCCATCTCAACTAGTTTGTCGAGTAGTAATAAAGCCCATGTTGGTTGAGTTTTCTCTAATTTGCTCCTCTTCGATCATTATCTAATTTCGTTCTTAATAAAAATCTATACTCACTGCCTCTTTGAGGATGTCAGATTTAAAATTGTCCGCAGGTTATACTAGTAGAATATTACTGGCCCTCAATGAAAAGAGGAGAGAAAAAAAAGGAGGAATTTAGAACATGAAGCTTTGTGATTTCGCTAAAATATGTTTGAGCACTATGAGAAAAGCTATATAAAAAGTTCAATGAACAAAATTTAGATAATGAGACCATTGGTTGCCATAAACTATAATAAGCAAGTAGCCAAATTGAAGATTCGGACTTGTAACAAGCTTGGCAAAAAGTTTTCAGTCTTTCGTAAGGAAGTAATTGGATAGTTTTTGAGCATGGACAACTATGCCTAAACTTTGTCAGGTGGTCGAGTCCATCATGAGCTCAGCAAGTTAACAAATGAGCTTAGCAAGTTCACAATGAATTTGAGAGTTCTCCATAGGTCTGACAAGTTCATTATAAATCCAGTTGGTTAGGTCGAGTTGATAGCTATTTGGGCTAATTTAAGTGACCTCATGTTGACTTGGCCAAGTTCATGTTGAGACTTCAAAATATTTGGATGAACGTATTGAAAATAAAATAATAATCATTAAAAAAAAGGTCTAATGGACACCATGATTACATAACATATATAAATTATTCAACTCGCTTAAAATAGTTTCAGATGACGTGAGAGAGGTTTTCTAAATATCATATAGTTAGATGTTTCGTGGGAGACGAACAGAGTTAATTTCCTCAAATATTTTTAAAGCCAACATAATCCATCCACCTATAAAAACTCACCACTACTTATGGCTCCTTCGATCCAAAATTAGTCCATTTTTTCAAAGCGCTATATTAAGCGTTGAAAAAGAGCTTGTAGGCATCCACAAAAAATTAGATTTAGAGGGATAGGGAGGAGGCTAATGAAAACAAACATATCAGCTCAATTCTATAGGAGCAAGGGTCACTATTGGGTGTGTTTACTATCAAAAATTATTATTTCTTTTTGCCTTCCACTATGATCCAAGCAATTGCAATGTGAAAATCAAATGGGGTTATTTAATGGTTTTTCATGAGCTCCTAGGCCTAAGTGTGATCCACTTCACGATTTTTACTTGAAAGAATCGCTTACAGTTTCAATGCGATAGTTCAATATTGTATTTAAGCCATAAATAGTCTTAACTTAATATATAATGCTAACAAGCTAGTATTTCCCTTTTAGGGCTAAAAAGTTAACATGAAATTGGGAGATTGATAAAAATTGTACCTTTTTGGGTTTGAATTGGGCTCAAATCTTGAATAAGTAAAGCTACAAACTAGATTTTTCTCTCGATCCAAACTCCAACAAGCCCTACTTAGGATAGGTATGTAAATACGTGTGTGATTGTGTGCATATAAATATCAATAAAGTTCTAAAATAATTGGTTTAAACAACTAAATAGCTCCATTTTGTAGAATCTAACCGGAAGAAGATTATTCACATACAAATACTGTGCCTTGAATTATAAACATGTTTTCCGTAATGTTTGAAGAAATATGGAGAAAATTAATGCTTTGCAAGGTTAATGCATGTTTATGAAACTATGCTGCTCTCCAAAATAATATATGACAAAGTTATTAGTGCGCTAAACAAAATAGAAACGAGTAAGATTCCACTAAATATACTGTACAAAAAGGTTGAGAACTTGCTAATCATATGAAAAAAGAAGCATGGCAAACTTGATCAAAATTAATTAAATCATGAAATAAACAAATAATAGCATAATAATGCATTAGATCACACCTTTGCTCTCTTAAAGAATGATACAAAATCATCATCCGTAAGATGTCCTATACACCATTGAATCCAAATCACGTCGTACCTTCCAGCTTCCGGAGTAAATTCCTAATCGTAAGAAACATTTGAATCATACTGTTAAGAGGATGCATGAAGAACCCAAGCAAAAGATATTCAAATGATAGAGGCGATAATCAAGGAAAAAAAAAATCAATGACCTGAAGAGGAAGACAATAGAAATTAACAGGCATGTGCACAACTTCCTTCATATCACCTTCTGGAGCAAGATTTTCACGAGCAGCATCTAGAAAATGTCTTACTGGTTCCAAAAGATCAACCTGATAAATATGCATAGAATTTTAGACAAAAACCTTATTAGAATGAGAGAAGACTTTTAACTACAAATCAAGAAAAAGAATGAGCTTAAGCTTGAGTGTTAGAAAACGGCTTGGCTTAATGTAGAATAAACATTAAAAAATAAATAATGGCAGCACAAGTACAAATACTATAACATCCCGAACTCTTATCCATCAAGGCATTGTCCGCTTTGGCCTAGTAGTCTCATGATTTTGCATTGTTGGTGTAACCTCCAAGGAGGTCACTCATCCTAGGAGTGCTCCAATGCTCCAATGCTTAACTTTGGACTTTCTGTTGAAATTCCACCATTAACCCAAAAGGTAAGTTACAACGGAGAAGACCTTCATGGTAGGACATACTAGTTGACATCAATTGATCTACTAAAGCGTTTGAAGTGTTGTGGCCCACCTAGAGGTAAGTAATTGCTTCTTTCCATTAGGGGATAAACGTACCAAACTAGTTAGGGGATTATCATTACTGTTTGTAGTGAATTCATAACTATTTTATAAGATTGTCGGTCATGCTCTTACTACTTCAATTATAATTGTTATTTGGCATTGGCTCTAAGATTCAATTATTGCTCATGCGGAAATCACTTACTGTCTTACTCTATTGCTGCAAAACTCTCACATATATGAATAAATCTTGCAATTATAATATTTTCATTCCATGCACTTTACCTTCACAAATTTGTATGTAAATTTTTGTGCTATCACAAGCATGATTGATTACTTGTGGAAAATTATTTGTTTGTGTGTGATGGTATCAAGATTGGTGAAACTCTTTTAGATATTGGCTAATTGGGCCAACGAGACAACAAAGTGACGACTTTATAGGAAATCATCGGGTTTCTTTAAATTTATATTGATCTTTCCAGTTTCAGGGTGCCTGTTAAAAATTGACAATATAAATATAAATGGAAATTGATTAACAAAAAATGGCTAAGTTATATATTGGTAACTCGATCAGATTTAAAATGATTGCATGTTTCCCTAAGATCATTAAGCATATTCGTATAACTTAATTCATAAAAATGCTTACAACATTTTTGTTGCCTCATGATCTCATATATGCATATAGTAATTGTCCATTTCTCATTTATATTGCATGCCCCATTTTCTTTGTCCTTTATAATTTAATAAATGATTGCATGTTTCCTTAAGATCATTGAGCATATTTGTATAACTTAACTCATAAAAATGCTTACAACATTTTTGTTGCCTCATGATGTCATATATGCATATAGTAATTATCAATTTCTCGTTTATACTACATGTCTCATTTTCTTTGTCATTTGTACTTTAATAAATAATTATTCTTTATTGAATTTGTTTGTCAAACTCATTTGTTGATATTTCAACTTCTATTCAACCACTAGCAGGACCATCTCCATCGAAGTGGACCTTCCAGTTTTAGATTTCCTAATTTCGGTTTTTTTATAATTTTATTTTCTTTTTTTTTTTTGCCTGGATAGTCGTTCTTTGTTATCATTTCAGTTTTGATTCAGTCCGTTTTCTATTTTTCTTTATGTTGTATCAGTGAACTATTAAGTAAGAAATAAAATTAAAATTTCTTTATTTATTTCTTTTATTATTTGTCTACAATCTTCCTTTGATAGGTTCAATTCATTTCATCTTACCGTGCATTGTCAGGGTGTACCACCTTCCGAACCCAGGATGTGACAAATACATACTAGTAACCATTAATAAATAAAATGTACACATGCAAAGCACAAAAAAAAAACTCGAAAAGGTATGAATAAGAGTTCACATAAGAAAGAGCGAAGTTTTTTAAATCCATAAAAACCCTAGTTAAAGACATCTACAAAATTTGTTATGCCAAAGAAAAGAAAAGTGAACAGCAAAACTAATCAATAAACTTATTAGGCTTGTCCCATTTAAACCCAAAAATTTACAGTTCTTCAATTTAGTGCAATAAGTATCAAATTTGAACCAAGATAGTCCTTCGTCAGGCTTACCAAATAACGATTGCTTTGGACCAAAATAAGAGTGGATATCTTCTCAATAAGCCTTTTTGGACATTTTAGGGTAAAATTGTACTGAATTTGATAAAATAACTACAACAAGAATGCATGTATGGTTAAGCAAAATACAATCAGACAATGAAACATTTTCATACATACCACAAAATTCTTATGTAGTTACATATCTAACATCTAAACTCTGATTTGTATGTTTATAACACTCAAAATTTTCAAATCAAATCAAAAATATCACTATTACTAACTTTTAAAGAGAGTAACATACCTTTTCAAATATAAATAAAGTAGCATAAAGGTAAAATCCAAAGTTTAGGTGTTAGATATGCAAGTAAATCTATAGAAACTGTGTAGAATGCATGTAAATGTTCCTTAGAAGATTTACTATTTAACTATCTGTAAGATAATTAACTCAGGATAACCTTTATTAAGTTGCTATATATAATACACTCATTTTTTTTGCAGTTACAATTTGTCATTTAAGTCTTTCTTTGTTGTGATTTAAGCATTAGTTTTTGCCCATTTTTTAAATTTATTGAATAAGCAAGACGGCTGCTTATGTTTCAAACTTTCAATCAAGATGGAAAAAGGTATAAAACAATTATCTTTGAAAATAAATAATTTAGACCACAGTAGAATTAATCATAATTTAAAAGAATGTACAAAGTAAATGATGACTAAATGATATTTTTGGTCATATTTAAAACAAGAAAAAAATTATCATATTTTGCTAAAAAATATAATTATAACTAAACAATTAGTAGTATTTCAACCTATTGTTGTTGAGAGTATGTACTTGCAACAACTACAAAAAGACTACAAGTTAAGGCCTCAAAATTATTGCTCTTTCTTTTGTTTGATAATAATCTGACTACTACAAAACAAACTTTTGCCTTTGTCAGCTAAATAATTTTGATATATTCTTATAAAATTAGTTCATGATATTCTAAAACATTTTTCCTAATTATATATAATAATAAACAAAGAAATTTACAACATTAAAAAAATTGGTATGAAAAAAATTATCATATTTTGCTAAAAAATATAATTATAACTTAACAATTAGTAGTATTTCAACCTATCGAGATGGAAGCTTCAAACATGTTGAGCAATGGGCGGCAAAAAATGGCGTATTTTGCTACGCAGTCAACTACGATGAAGTTGACAATATCTGTGAATTGCTTGTCCTCACGTGATAAAGAAGGCTAAAATTCCTAGTGCTTCTTTCTTCTCGCCAAAGAATCCATTCAACGGCCCTGAGGTAGATGATAATCTCCAATTACCAAGATTCATCTAGTCAAAAATAAATTCAAATAAGATGTTAATGGAACTCCTATATCTATACTGATGTTATTAATCTGGTAACAAGTGATCAACACTATGATCATGATCATATCATTGTAGGAGTTCAACTTTGCAGACAGATCTTTGGTGAAAATGATAAGTGGTGGATAGGCAACTCGCCACTGAGACAAGGTCTCCAAGCACATAGCTCATTAGCATAGCTTTACACCTTGCTTGGTGAGACGCCTCAACTCCATACCCACCAAGTATATGGTTGTACAATCCATGTTATATGCATTGCCTAAGCCCGAGTTGGCTCATTGTGAGTCGCTTCAGCTGGTGCTTTCCATTGTCTTTGGTTCACTATTCCGAGTGTCATAAACTCTTTTAGTTTCTCCTCATTTAATTCCCCAATCAAGCTTCGAATGCAATGACACTCTTCAATATAATGATCGCAGCCATGATGATAGGCGAAGTACCTATATGGTTTACGCAGATATCCTCATGTCATCATGGGCATGGGCTTGCAAAAGTTTTTTTTTAATGGTCTAGACCATGGAGGCATGCAACTAAATCTATTGTGACTGGTAATGAGTTGGTGATGTTGACCTCTCTAGGAGACAATCAATTCACCTTTCTTGATATTGAACCCACCTTTTTATCGAATGAATCCATCTCTCTTGAACCTAAGTCCTTTCTTGAAAAGGGTGTGGCCAACATTCCTCAAAATTTGGCCTCATGAAAGGTTGTGATACGCGAGGTACTCTTCTAATTTGATGAAAGTTTCTCTTCAATGGGTGAGTCTCCGCGTGCTTTTCTCGATAAGTAGCAGGAAGCAAGTTGTATTCCTCAATGGAGAGGTGATTATTGGCAAAAGTTCTAATAACTAGGCCAAGGAACGTGGGCGCTACAAACCTAGCATAGAACTTAAAGGACTTTCCCTTAGTCCTTAGGTTAATGTGTCACGAGCAATCGTTGGCTCCAAGTCTCGTACCTCCAGTATTTTTCTCTAGAAGAAAGTCACAAAAGACTACAAGGTTTCTCCTATCTCCTTGTGAATTTTGATTAACGCTTGAGAACTCTTCTGAGATTTTTGGGCGCCGGTGAACTGTGTAATAAACATGGATTTAAAGTATGCATAGAAGGTTATCACTCCTAACGACAAACTATTGAATCACCTTAAAGCGGACTCTTTCGTAGTAATAAAGAATAATCAATACTTCAAAACATCATTCACCCTCAACAAACAAACAACACATTTGAAAGAGGCAATATGATCAAATGGATCCTATCACTCTCGATAAGATTCCAAGTAATCGGCTATCTCTTTAGAGAAAGCAGTTTCCAACTAATATGGTTGAGAGATCTCAACCCACTCATTGTCTGATAGGGTCGAACCCGCACTTTGTGGATAGTGTTAGTCGTCCTCCTCCACTAGAGCAAGTGAAGGAGTCCCTTTGGATACTAGCAGCAAGTTCCCCTCTTCCTCGCAGTAGGGCTACTAGTCGAGGCGGCAGCGCTCGATCTATTGTAGTTTGGGACAAAGTATCTCTGATGATGTTCACCGCCTATTCATCAGGTTTATTAATCTATTGGGTGATAAATTCCCTATCACAATCCATATTGCCATGACTTCACTGTGGCTTGGTTCGGTTACTTGTATAGACACTCTTCTTGTCTATGACATGATCCATAGGACACATTTCAAGAATGTTGAATTTTATTGTCCATGAAATCGCACCTGAAGGTCATAAAGAAGGAACGTGTGAGAGAAGAAAGAAGAAAATATAAAGATGGATTGTATTATTTATTAGGGTAATGGCTCAACAGAATGTCATTTGTATATTAACTCTACTTTTATATAGAACTATTTTTCATATATGATATATATATATATGATGATTATACTCAGATCTCTAGGAATCTTTGGCTGGTCATACTTGTCATTTACTATCTCGAGCAATATATTATATTATCGTTGGTGCCTATATCCTATCAATGCCTATTTGACCTTCTATCTTAGAAAGCGTATGTTCGGCCTCCTACCTTAGAACTCCTTAAGGCCCACTCGCCCCTAAAGTGAATCGCGTTTAGGTTTGAGGAGCGTCTAAGGATGATAGCGCAATCTTTGGCAAGACAACGAGATTGTCAAAATGAATCATTCTCCGATTTATCTCACAGGGACGGTATTCACCAATCAATCACTCTTATCCTATAACTTATACTCAGACAATCATGCCCACCAACACGTATTTGTATTTGGCTGGTTGTTGGATTGAATCTTAGGTGGATTGATCCAAAAGGTCCACAAAGTCTACATAGACACTTTTTGGCCCAACAAGGCTATTTTTTGTCATACAACGAGATAAATAATTTATTGAGTCATTTAAATTTAATGTTTATACCGTTTTCAATTGCTCAGAAAACATTGAAGAAGGAATAGGATGATTAAAAGATCTCATTAAAAAAATGAAGCTGAGAGAAACATCACTAGAACAAAAATCCAAAGGACATAGAGTTATTAAAGTACTTTTTATGGATGATAGAATCTTTGAAATCAATTTTTGGTTGAATAGTCCTCTAAAAATCCATTAGAAACAAAGAATAATCAAAATTTATAAGCTTTTGATTTTAAGACCACCCTTGTCTTTAAGCCTACTAAAATTCTTTCACTTGATAAAATTAAAATCATCATTTTCTTCATTACGCTTCCAAAATTGATATCATCAATTTTCTTGAATAACCCAATTTAGAATCCAAAGCAAAGGTACTATAGATGAGAGCACAAAGTTAATACCATACTTTTACCACCTTTAAAGAGAAGTTGCGTTTCTATAAAAGGAGTTGTTAATGAACCTAGTAAATAAGAGGATTCTAAAAAGCACACTAAAGAAATTTAGAACCCAAGGGCATAACCAGGTACTAGAAGAAAAAGGTAAACAACCCAAAATGTTAGCGAGAAGGGCACCCAAACCATGTTTTTTTATCAACATAAACAAGAGATGATTTTTTCAAGCTGCTTCTAATCCCAAAGACATCTTCAAAGATGGATATAATATTTTTTAGAATATTTGTTTGATAAGAAAAAGCACTGCAAAACAACAATATCATAAGAAAATTGGAAACTAAAGGTACTCGACTTTCAAGTATGTAGTAACAACCACCAATCAAGTTATTAGATGAAACACCTTCTAATATTTTATGAAGAATATCAACAATAATTATAATAAGTATCTTGGCAAGGCCTTAAAATGTTTACTAGATCCACATCAACAATAATTTGACAAGTGGCATGCGTGATAGACAGCATAATCCAGGAGATAACAATTAGAGACAAGAAACAGCTTACAATAAAAATTATAAAAAATTCCACAACTATCAAAAACCATTTTTCTAAATATACTTTAAATATGAAAATCTAGTTATTTTGCTTAATAATTGAGTGAATTCACTCATGGAAAGCAATAATACAGTCAATAATTCCTCTTCCCTCAAAAAAAGCACTATAAAAGATATTGACCAATTTGGAAGAAAGCCTTCTGAGTTTGTTATCAAGCTCTTTGGTGAAATTTTTGAAAGCTCCAATAGCATATTAATAGGTCTGAAGTTTTTGGGGGAGGATTCACTGTCATCTTTTTTGGGAACAACAAACAAGAATTGAGTTCAACTTGCTTATAAATGTTTATGCAATCTGCCTTGATGATGCAAATTTTTTATTACTTATTTATTTCTTTAATAAATTTTATGTTTGCAAGTGCAAATGCTTACAAATAGATAATTGCTTATAACCTTTATTGATACATGCAATTTTGTTCAACTTAGGGTCCGTTTGGGGCAGCTTATAAGTGCAGGCGGCGTTTTCAAAACGCCGTCGTATTGTTTGGTTCGCGGGTTTCACCCGCTTATCTGAAACTGCTTTTGGGTTTTTACACTAAACGCAGGCCGCGGATCGACCCCTGCGGCTGGCCCGCGGGCCGTGTTTCAGGATAAGCAGTTTATCCTGAAACGCACAAGCTGCTCAAAACGGACCCTTACATTCACCAATCATATGTATGTATGTGTGTGTGTGTGTGTGTGTGTGTGTGTGAAGAGAGATAAAGAGGGAGAGAGAGAACTACATTTTTAAGAAGGCTAAGACAATTCTCCTTGTACATCTTATACCACCATCAACATATTCAAATGATTTGGATTTAAAATATTTACAAATTATTAGGAATGTAAAAAGTAGTTTTTAGTTACTCTAAATGTTGGTCATCCAAGATGGATATTGTACAATGAGCAAATGGATTATATTATTCCAGGGAAAATTACATAAATAGTACCCAATTCTTATAAATTTACCTATCTCACACCTAAAGTTTCATTTTTACACACAGCACCTTACCTATGGATTTGACTATTAAAAAGTGATAATGAGTACTACTTTTCATATGATGTTCGTAATTATGAAATTTTTGGCGTGAGATACGTAAATATGGAAGTTGTGGGTGCTATATATGTAAAAGCCCCATTATTCTAATATAATAGTGTGAGCATGTGCACACACACCTCAACCTAAGCATTGTAAAATTATGGATCATATTATACCAAATCATAAAATTAAAAAATCATAATCTAGCATTTCTTACCTCATTAAAATGCTTCAACAGGAGACTTTTTGTCACCCTCCCAATGCCTGAACCACAATCTGTAGTAATTTCATAAAAACAGTTAGAAGAATAATAAATACACCCCATTTCCATTTATCTACATTTGATACATAAAATTCTTCATCATAACCTTTAAAATAAGGAGAATATGTATTGTTAAATGGCACATCAAAACTTCCCAGCAGGGCGGACACTAAGGTTGTGTTTGGATGCTAGTACTTTGAGTGAAAGAAATGACAAAGGGCTGAAAAGCAAAAACTCTATGGTTCTAGATTCATAATGAGATCATAAATAGTATGGATTTCATTTAATTTCCTCCACTGCCCTTCAGTCCAAACAAAACCAATTAGAACAAATCTATTCATTTGGGTAGGCTCCTATCGATAAAAGTAGGTTATGAAACAACTATGGAGAAGCTGATGTATGAATTATTTCAAAACTCGATCCAAAAAGGCAGCCCTGTTTGTGTATGGTTCTAAGAGCCTGTTGGAAGTGCCTCTCAAATTGAAGTACTTGCAATCATAATGATCTTCTGGTTAGGCTTCTCTCGATAAAAGCTTGTTTTTTTCTCGAAAGCAGCTTAGGTCCATTTATCCAAACATTGCGCACCATCTTTGTGGCAGCTTCTATTATTTACAACTATGAATTGTTAGGTTAGAATCCAAGATCGTATTTTCATACAAACATGTGAGATGCAGCATACGGCCAAAAGTTACCTAGGGTTACAAGATGCCTCCTTTCGCTTCCAAACCGATCGACAAGTAAGGGCTTGAGGAAAGACTCGCTTCCCTTAACGTCAGCCTCATGTACGTGGCCGTAACCACCAAGAACTCCGTCCACCGATGCATCCACGCCCTAGGAAGGGAATAATTTGAAAAAGATGGTAGGAGCAGATAAATAAAGAAGGCGAAATCACGCTATTTACTTGCCAGTAGGAGATGCCCTTTTGATACCAACCATGGCGTTTGGCGGCGGGAGCACAGGTGGCGTCTTTTTCTTCTTCTTCACCTAGCCCGATCTCCTCTCTCCACATCTCCTTTGAGTTGCGGAATCCATGACCATCGGAGTCCAGACCCCCGGCGTCCATCTGCGCTATTGGGAAGATATGCAAACAAAGTATTTATTTTACATCAAAAGAAACTTATAATAAATCTAACTTCATATTACTCATGAAAATCTTAAGTGGATAAATATTTTTGTTTATATTTTGAAAATACACTTGAAAGATCATTGTAGATCAAAAAATTCTTATGACATTAAAAATGAGTTGTGGTTCTTAACCAAAGACTAATGTAGACTTTCGAACAAAAAATTGGTATTATTGCCCTCTTTCCTAAGAAAGCTTATTAGATGTGGATGTCGCACCTACGACAACCGTTGCGATCCACGGAAGATCTTTTTTTTTTCTCGGCTAAATCACGGCCGCCGTTTCCACCTTTCGCACCTTCAGTCGTCCGTATGTCATATTTTACCCTTTCCTACGGCTTATAAATATCTCTCACGATTTTAAAACTCCATGCAAGGTCAATGATGTTATATGTTTGATTGTTTAGGTTTTAACATATTCATGAGCAATAATTCTTGGATCAAGTTATAAGGAGAGAGACTTAGGAAACTTAATGTTCAAACAATATATAAAGTATAATCTTATAATACATGTTTCAAAGATAAGGATTAGTTTGTGTGTAATTGTAAAACAAATGTTGTCTTAATTTTATTAATATTATTTCATTTATTTAAAACTAAAATTAGCAAGCAGTACAGGAGTATAATTTTTTTTCCAAAAGCAAATTAAAGATTGATTGTGTTGATGTACCCTAGAGCAAAGACACAAATAATTGATGGTTATTTTTTTCTTGTACAACTGATTATCATGATTAAAAAATCACAAAGAATTCAAACTTCCAAGTAATCATCATCTAACCCGTATATCTTAGATACCATAATAATATTCATAGTGTAAGGAGTGGCGAGAGCAAAGAAAGTAAAGTTGATATGGTAACGCATAAAATCAAGAATTAAAAGATGCAAATTGATTTATCATGGTTCAACACTAACATCTATGTCCATGTGTTAAATCGTCCTTTCAAGAGTTCAACTCCTCTCTCCTCTTTGTCATAGCAAAGTAGAGAACACTTTCTCTTCTATGGGTGATGGAAAACCCATACATCCTATCTCTCAATCAAATAAAGAAGATCACTACTCTTGCACTCCAGATTATGCACCTAGTTCTTCATGAATAATTTAAGCTCAAAAACTTCTCTTCAACAAATAGTTATTGCTCTTATAAAGATGACATTTTCAACTATGTTGATAGCAAGATAGAGAAAAAAGACAATCATATTGTGCATGCTCCTTTGAAAAACTATAATTTGGGGTTTTTAAGTTCAATCTCAAAGTGTTTTTCCCATATGTATGTGTGTGTGTGTGTGTGTGTGTGTGTGTGTGTTTTCTCATTTTGATTCTCAAGTTCTCATAGTTCCTATTTTTTCTCATGTTTAATTCTTGGAAAAATAATTTATATTAAATGCATTAAGTTATATATATATATATATAGTAGTCAACAGGGTATTAAAATTTCATGCAATACATAATCTATAATCTAATCAATTATACCTAATTCATGTTCATTAGCCCATGACTTTTGGATCTTTACTAAATTAATTAGAGAAATTCATCATCCCATATAACCCATATTATAAAGTATGACTACTGTAATCTTTGAACTAACTTAATTAAGAAAATTATTCTACTATTTTAGCTCTTTGAAATAAAGTTAATTGTATAATGTGGGAACAATCTCTTAAAATTATTTAATATAGTTGGATCTAATTTGAAAACCTAAATGGCATATTTTATAAGATGATATGCAACATATAGTACATTTTTTTATGATTTTTTGTTCATTTAAACTCATGTGTGTTTTTATTGTCTCGACAGTATTTAAACTTCAAACACATATAAAGTAACACTATATAAACCCTTACAAAAACATATCACTTTAGTATATATATATATATATATATATATATATGTCTGTGTGTGTGTGTGTGTGGGGTTTTTGTGAAAGTTTGTATGAAATTCTCTATATGTATGTATGTATCTGTTTGTAGCTATGTATGTATGCAGCTATGTGTATATATATGTATCTATGTATATATAAATATGCATCTAGCTAAGTATATGTATATATATAGCAC